>NC_054057.1:20961818-21115318 GCF_017639655.2 Falco naumanni | reverse complement strand
CTTTGTGAAGAACCGCGACTATAGATTTAGTAATAAAATTCCAGGATTATTAGGTAGGTAGTTAAATGTACTTACAGTACTTTATTCTTTGAAACATGCAAGTCATATCTTTGATCACTCTGTTTGCTTTGCCAAGATTTCTGCAGTGGAAATAGGGAAACTTTCAGGCAACAATATTTTTGTAGTTTATTTTTCTTTCTCTTCTGAAGGTCAAACAGTCTTTCCTATATATAGCTACTATGGTGGTTGAGGATAAGTTCGGAGGACATTTGATACTATACCTCAGAAACGTGCTGTGTGTTGAGACTGATACCTTGTGCCTGTTCCTGTCTCAGGGCTATTCTTGTTCTTTGGTGTGGTAATCTTAAGGAGGAAGGGTAAGTTTAGCCCTTGTGTTTAAATCCTCAAAAATTTCCACTTTTGAGATTCTGAGAAAGCGAAAATTGGGAAAGTGAAAGGGCAAAGTAAATAGCCCTAAATGAACTGATTATCTCCAGTCTTTCTTCTTTTTGCAACTCAGTACCGTTTACAGCATAGTTTGATATCTGCTAGTCCAACACCAATTGACTTCATAAAGGTCCAGTCCTTTTTGGAGAGCACCGAGCTGCTTCCTTAGCCAGTAATCTTTCTGGAGAGACAAGAACTAGAAATCTCGATGCCCTCTGGGCTTAAGATTCAAAGTCTTTCTCCAGTCCTGGTACAGTTGGGCAAAGCTCTTAAAAAAAAATGTATTAATTCTGTATATTCTTTTACTGATTCCACCCCACCCCCAAGTCTCTCCAATGCTCTCTGACAGTTATGTGTGTCCTGCATGGATTTGCTTTGTCTTAGCATTTATGATCAAAATATATTTGCTTTGGTAATAACAGTAAGGAAGCCAAGTGTGTAGAAAGGAACCTTCGTATTAAAGGGAGAGAACAGTGGATTGTCAGGTTTCCTAGCTGAACAGTGTTGGCAACCCTATAATTTGGTAAATTGAAGAGCATTACAACTCAGAAAGAATGAATCCTTCAGCCTGAAAAGTCTATGTTCAGAAAGGTATTGATCTCTGTTCTTAAGAGCAGGAGAAAGTAACTATCATCTTGATGATATTTGGGTTTCTTGGATGCTAGGAACGTGTTCCTGTCCCCTTCTTTCACTCACTGGTAGCTGCCTTGTTTAGCCATGACAAACTACTGTAGAGATTATCATAGGCTCATAAACTTCTTACATATTCCCCTTCTTTTTGTTGCTTAAATAGCATGCCCAAGTCTAGTGGCATGTCATTCTTTCTCACAGTTCTTATCTCTATCAATCTGTTAAATTTCCTAAGTGATAGTCTTTATCAGAGTTCAGAAGATTGACAGTGCTTCCATTATTTGAGGGCATCGCTGGAACATAACAGTCTGTAATTTTCTGTTGCTTGCAGGATGGCAGAAATGTTTCCTACCATACATAAAATCTAAAAAAAACCCCCAAATTCCTTATCTTTAATATAGGCTAGTGAAGACGTTTGGTGCATAATTTCCTTACTTGCACGTCTTAGGACTGAAAATAGTTTCATAAATAGTTTATTTTCTGTTTCATTTTCATGCATATGCATTGGGAAGAGAAATAAGAGTGCCAGAAATATTGTGTGTGCAGTAATCCTTGTCAGATGAGAAGTGGGAATGAATTGAAGAGAACCTCTGAGAGAGTCTGATTTTGGTGAAACTTCTTGTTCACTTAGAAGAGAATAAAAATGGTTCTGATAAAGATGAAATTTGCCTGCCTTGGAATTTCTTTAACACTGACACCATATAGTCCTGTATCACAGATTTTGGTAGGGTTTTATTTCATCCAAGCATATTCTTTCTTTGAATTTTGATCTTACTCTTTTCATGCTGTAACAGTTCTTTTCTCTGTTTTTCGCAGACTGTTTTTGAGAGGAACTGTCAATCTGATGACTGTGCTGCTGATTTGAAACTTCAGGGTAAATTATTGCTGTCTAGGTGAGTAGGTGAACTTTGTTGTTGTTCTTTCTTTCATGCTAGTATGTCATTCATTTTATGTAAAATGGCACTGAAAAATCAACATATAAACACAGAAGTTTTATATCCAGACTAGAAGGATGATGACAGTGATACCCTCTTTAGTGCAGAAAAGTCTTGGCATGTACACAGAATCTGAGCTCTTGTGGTGGTGGGTTCTGTGCACATACCGGGTAAGACACCTTCCCAATCACAACAGACAAAACCGGAGGGTAAAAAAACCAGCATAGCAGAGAGGGACAGGGAAAGTAAAGATGCACGCCCTAATCAAGTACTAATGTGGACCATGGGATTTTTCAAAGGTGATAAAATACTGTTTGTGGCACGGTAGGAAGTAAAACTGCCTGCAGAAAAGCAATTTTGTTAAGAAAAAATGTCACATGGAAGATTTAAGAAAACCCTCAGAACATGGCAAACTATCTTTTTCAGTTTCTGAACCTGTACTTTTCTAACTCTCCTGAAATACTGCTCTCCTTTGTCAGAATCTTCTTGTTAGCAGCTTGGGGAGGGGTGTCTGATTTCACTTTCTTCTGGGATAATAAACCTCATCAAATAGACCAGAGGTGAAGTTTGTGTTCTGTCCGTTGTGACTGGTGATCCTAGGAAAATGCCTATTGTTTTGCCAGGATGTAGTTATTCAATTTTGGGATAAATCAGGCTAAAGGTGAACTTTACACATCACTTCTGTTTCCTTTTTTTCCAGCATTTTTAGCACATTTTTAGAGATGGAAGTGCTGATGCGAGTTATTTAATTGTGTGCCAGAGGCTCTGCTGTTTGATGGAGACGCTTTCTGTGAAATGCTTTGCTTTCAGGTCAGGAAGGAGAGGGGAAGAGACTTCCCTGCTTTGGGGGTGGGGGGAAGGAAGAAGTTGTAGTCAGGAGATACACACACATTTTATGTATGTCTACAGCATGCAGCATGCTGTAACCGAACTTGGAGGCAAAACTGAACCAGAGTCAAGTCTGAGAAGTTATGGACTTCTCCAGACACGACTAAAGTCCACAGGAATGTTTTGAGGGATTGGCTGGGAGCAGGGTTGGGTCTCAGGTTGCAGAGTCCGAGTTTTGACTGCAATTAGTCTGGATTTTTGACCTTGCACTTGATCTTTGTGGTGAGCAAAATCTGTTGAAAGCTGGCAACGTGTCTGTGTGGACTAGGGAAGCTAGTGAGAGATTGTGTCCAGCAATTGAGAAATAATCAATAAAAAGCAAGGGACAATTCCAAAAACCTTGTCAGTAAGTATATAGTAATCACAGCAGTAAGAGCTGTATTTGTGATTGGAGCGTTATACTGTTTATTTTTACAGCTCTTATTTATGTTATCTTGGCAATTTAAAAGCCACAAAGTGAAAAAAGCTTTGGATATTCAAATACAGTTTCTACCTTTGTATAGCAAGGTGTTGAACAAATGCTTTTGAATTTTCTTTATCCAGTGACACCCTGAAGTCCTGTTTGAAATAGACAGGATGTCATCAAATCCATGAGTCTGCACAGAATGGGTTTTCTTTAGCTAAAGGGCTGTGTAAGCTTCAGTTATTAAGAAATGTAACACAACTGATATCTCTAAAGAAAACAGATTTTTTTAATTATTGTTATTGTTATAGTTGTGTGTAGTAGTACAAAAAAATGCTAGGGATTCTGATTTTAGAAAAGTGCCAGTCTTGAAGAATATGGTAATTTTTCCGTCCCAGTGCGTTTTGCTAAAGAATCCTATCAGCATTTTTCCATGTTATTGCTATTTCTTCTAAGTCTGTGTACAAAGCAGGGTTTTTTTTGTAGGAAGAACAAAAAAGGTAACTTGTTTATTAGTATCTGCACTAAACAAATGACTTCATTGTTAGCAAGGTTATGGCAATGCCTTTGTCTAAATAATTATGTCTGACTAAATTTGGTGGACTTACTGGAAAGAATGCAATTAATGACACACAGGTACATTGGCTTGAAATAAACAGGATGTTTATGGGAAAGCAGCAGTAAGTGCTGTCTGTTGCATCTGCTTCAGCTCTTTGAAGATGCCACTGGACATGTGGATAGGGTGACCCGGTTAAGATGATCTATTGGGGCTTGCAAAACTGCATTTTAAAATAACTTTTATTATTTCTCACCAAAAGTTTACAAAGTAAGTAACTTGCGCAGGTCTATTACCACCTAATTGAAAGGTAGTCAACAGAGAGAAGGTGTAAATAGTTTGTTTTCCTGGTGGAGAAGACTCCACAAGTGCTTGTGCTGGGGGCAGTGGTATTCAGCATATTTCATAAATGATCAGGGAAGTAATCTGCTAGAAAGGTGATAAAGTTTGCTAATCATACGAAACTATTCAGAGAAACTAAAAGAACAAACAAGGAAGTATGTTTTCATGAAGCATGTGATTAATCTGTGGATTTTACTGTTGGAGATGTTTAAATGCTGAGTTTACATGATAGAGAAGTGGCAAATAAGAATGCTGGAAGCTGTGGAAGTATATCAGCAAATTAACACTCTATGCTTGCCTTGTTCTTCCATAGGCCACTTGCTGTTAGACATAGCTGGATACAGGGCCTCTGCTAGATGGACTGACTTGGGCCGGCTGTCTTACAGACTTTTCATGAATCTGTAGCATGTTAGAACCAAAAGCTGTGCAGAGAGCTGTATATTGTAAGGTATCGTTTTGTCCATCGCTATATAATATGCTCTCAAATGTGTGCTGGTTAAAGCATATATGTGCATAGGAAGCTAGCTCAGATTACATTATCATCAAGAGAATTGGTTGTTGAGGTCATGCTTACGAGCTCAGGAGCTGCACAGCTACTCTGATACAGAGTTCACCTGGGATGTGTTTGAATCACTAGAATTATTACCTAGTTAAAAGATTGCACCCAGCTTTGAAGAGGCCAAGCTGGCATACCAAATTACTAATAGGAAAACCAGCCCATGCTGGCAAGAACTAACCAGCTCTGCTCTGAGTTTGCTATTCTTGGGATCCACCTCCTCCTCTGAAAAGTTCTTCATCTGCCCTCAAATTGGGAGCACTTGCATGTTGATAAGAAATAGACAGCCTGGGACGCTAACAGTCTAAGTAATGACCTAATATGTGGCTGTTTATCCAAAGTGCTCAAGCCAAGCAAATCTGCATGTGTATGTTAAAAACTTCACTGCTGTTCTGTCCAGACATGATGGGGTTTGCCTCATTATCTCCTGTTGTCGAGGTGGTGCTGCATGTGGTTATGGCGCTGCTGGGCAAGCTGAAACCTTCCACTGTGAAGTTGGAGGAGGTGGCAGGGTAGAGCTACTTGAAAGTGGGTGATGATAAAAAACATTATAGCCTTCTAACTATATCTGGAAGCTTTTGCCAAGATTTGGGAGGGTGAAGGTGGTGATTCCTGTATTCTGTTTTTTTTTAATGCTTCTATTATAGTGAAAGGTGTTCTTGAAGGCTTGGGCTGAAGACCAGGGTAACATGCTGTACTGGAGTGAGGAAGAGTTAGAATGTATTTATATTTGTTTTCAGTTAGCAGATGAATTTCTTTAAGGCTCGTCCACCTTCGTTAGCATCGGTTTGCATGTAAAGCCATCCCAACTTCCTGAAGGGGTTGTGGGATGAAGGAGACAAGCTCTTTCTGCTTGTGGCAGATGGTAGGAGGGGCAAGAGTCATGCACCAGAGACTAGGAAAAACCTTCTTGTGCAGGCAATTTGTGCTGGGTGGCAATGAGGTGTGCAGAGATGGTGTGCTCTGTCATCCTGAGTTTCAGGACTTTGCTAATAAGGTCCCTACTGACCTCATCTGTTGCTGGCAATAGTCCGGTGTTGAGGAGGATGAGGATGGATTGTATGGCCTCTAGAAATCTCTCCCAACCGACTTTTTTGCCGTTTTCTGCCTTGTCTTGACATAAATTCTCTCTGTAACCTGAGCAAAATGGTCTTAATAAAAACCAGCTCTCTGCCAACACAAAACCACCTGCCTAGGATGGTTATGGGCATCTTCCAGTGCTGCAGCTGGAAACCTGCTGGTGGGACTCCTTGCCTCTTGCAGATACCACTTCTGCCAGCGGGAACATGCAGCATCATGAGAGGGGACAGTAATATCAAAGGCTGGACCTGGAAGAGCAAACTGTGGGGCTTTAACTTCCTACAGCAGACAATACGAGATGTAGTGCATGTAGAAACAGCTACAGTGGTGTGTGCTAGCATTGCTACAAATGGTCCTTTTAGTGATTGGCTGTACTTACTTGTTTGAATATGAATGATGTTAGCCTAAAACTACAGATGGCAACTTAAGAGTAAGGAAAAAGGACCATGGAGTCTGCTGTGGACTTGGTGAAGGCAGTGTTGGGAGAAACTGAAGGAGCAGGAAAGAGGCTTTTCATCTTTCCATTTATGACTCTTCAAATCCATTTTTCTTAAAGAATAAACATGAGGTTTTGGCAGCACAGAGCAGAGATACTACTCATTGCCTCCCCTTCAAAGAGTTTCCAGTGTTAAATCTTGCAGCTGTCATAGGAGATAGCAAAATCTGTCCCTGTTCATGCAGTAATGCCCTGTGTTGGGGGTGGAGAGGGAGCAGGGCGATTTCTGAAGGATGAGACCTAGAAGTATCTTAGTGTAAAGAAATTATTTATTGCATACAGGTAACTTTAATGGCACAAACTGAAAGAGAAATAGGAATAGAATATTTTGCAATAAACTTTTTTATGGCCATAGCTTTGGGACAGCAATAGGAAACCAGTTTTCCTTTCCAGCAATCCAGTACTGAAAATCAAAATGCAATTAAAGAGTGTTCTGTTAGCTATTATTTTCAAATATTGTTTAATATTAAAAATATAAATATATTTATTACGCGCCATGCTTGACTTCAGTACCTCACTCTGTTTTCTCGGCACAGCAAATGTCTTTTCCATCAGGCTTCTGTAGCAAATAGCACATTTTTATTGAGCCTCTCTGCAGCTACTTGTTTAGAAGCTGAACTGCATCTGTCTCCTCAAGATGTGCTGGGAGAAACTGACGTAGGTGTTCTGTAAAAGATGAGACCTCCCTAGCCTTTAAAATCTACTAATCCATTCCTCTGGTATTTTATATGAGAGAAAAGCACTCTGGCCTTTTAAGAAGAACCGGTAACTGCCGAGGGAGCAGGGTTGACAGGAATACACATCGTGTCTGATATACCAAGGCAGTTTTCAGGTCCTGAGCTGACGACTGTCTGCTGACTGGCACTCTGCAAAGGCAACAGCAGTTATCAAGCCATGTTAAGGCTGTGATGGGAACCAAGTGAAAACCCTGGATTAGACGTTTGAGTAACAGTGGTGGTGTTTGAAAAAACAGACTTTCTTCCAGCTATAATAAACAAGCCAGCTAAAAAGACTAGAGGAGAATGGGTGGTGGCTTCGTTGTGAGATGCAGCTAGGAAGGAAATCCTGTATGGCTGTGTAAATATACTGACAGCCCATGTGTCACAAGGAATAGAGCAGCTTTACCAAAAACAAACAGTACAAGAAGAAAGATGATGTTGCTGCATGTCATGTAGCTGCTATATTCCAGCACAAGCTGTGTGCATGGTATTTAGATCAGGTTGTAAGCACAGACTATGAGCCCCCTTGGATAGAAAATGCTGTAATAAATATTGCTATTCCTGAGAAAGGTTCCAGGAGGAAGTCTGTCTTCCATATATTTATGTGACATGAGATTACCCTTCATCTGTCATTAGAAACAGAATTACTCACCCATTGGAGTGCTTCTGAGTGTATGTTTGGCTGTTTAGAATAAGCAGCTTGCTTTTTATTTTTTGGTTTAGAGCATCCACCATTCATTAGACTCAAATTTATGTTGTTCCCCTACAGACTGGCTGGGGTTCCCCTATAAACTGCTGAAAATTGTTTATTTTGGACATGTGAAATTGGAAGCAAAAGTTGTAGAAAGTGAAAGAGGTGACAGGTGCATTTTGCAGAATTTTTCAAGTTTTTTCAAATTGTGAGGGGGTTTTGTGCTGGAGACAATGCTTTTAAAAGTTCTTTTGTGAAACAAGATTTTTGAGAAATGCCCTTTTCCAGCTGAAAGGTCAAGTTTGTGACTTGGGATGTTTCTGGTTCTGTTGCTCCCTCTGGAAGTAGCCAGAGAATGCACAAAACCCCAGTCTGTCAGAATTTCATTGAATTTGAAATGTTTCCCTTTTAATGAAATGGTAATTTATGAAGAAAAAGTATTTTCTGGTCAGCTCTGCAGAAGGTGGTTGCTTTTTTGTCCTCCAGTTCCTTCTGTGACTTACTGAAGTATTGACGTGTTTTTGTATTTGATAGGCAGGTAAATGATTTGATGTGTTGTTTTGGTATGTAATCTCAAAGTACCGAACCCAGACCTCACTGAAAAGACTGGGGAGTGTGTGCACCACCCCCCTGTGCCTGCCCCCCCCACCCACCCCCCAGCCCTTGAGCTTACAACTGAAGTTCATAGACATACTATTTGTATTAGTGGTGAATGAATAATTTCACAGAGGTGACTAGCTGTACAGCTGCAAAACTGGTGTTTTTGCAAATACTGTGTATAGATGCAAGGATGGACATGCTCATGGACCTATTAAAGGTGGTCCTAAAGGACCTATTCAGTGGAAGGACTCCCTCTGGTTCACTGGGCACATCATCACACTTCAGGCACCTGGATCTGAAAAATGAACCTCAGCAGTTTCGTGTTGACTTGTCAAATTATTACAGAACCTGAGCTGAAGGAATCCAGAAATCATAGATAAAAACATGTGTTATGACAGCTTTGTCCAATTTGCTTTTCACTAGCACAAGATGTAGTGCCACAGAACATAGGTTAGTGCAATAAGTGCAGAAAGTTAGTGCCATCTGAAGAAAGAAGCAATAACATAACTTTTTGATCAGGAAAGTTCAAAACTTTTTGAGTGTATCTCATTAATATGGTAGTATTTTATATTAAAAAAATAATAATAAAGGTTTTCACTGATCATAGGCTTTTGCAAACCTATGGAGAAAAGCTGCAAGCCTGTAGTTTAATGTGGGAAGCAAAGCTGTTTCATAAACTTGACCAGGCTCACGCCTCAGCACTTATCTTCCTTTGATCACATAACAGGGATTTGTTTCCAGAGCGGCTTCATGTTTCATGGCATGCCCATTGAGGTTTTATGCCCCTGAAGTCCATCTTAAAAAAACAGTCATGATGAGGAAAAACAATATCCTTCCATTTGGAGCTTAATTACACGCTCTGATAATATCAGTTTTTCCCTTCCTCTTCATTCATAGCAGATGAAGAATTTATCTTCACTTATTTTATCTTTCATTGAACAGATGCTTCTTTCAAAAATATTTTTGACATTCTGTTTACCCTAGACACGCTATCCTAAATAGCTGAGCTGCTCAGATGGAGCTAATTTTCAGCTTTACCAAAAACAATCAAAGAAAAATGAGCAAATGCTATGGTTTAGCATTTCTAGTGCTCGGAAAGTGGTCTTGAGCTTTCAGTCAAGACACTGTGTGTATAGAGCTGTGTACGCCAACATGGATATTCCCAGCTCCCAAGACACCAATACGGAGCCATGACTGAACTGACTGCCGTCATGTGCTGCCCACTAGTTACTTGGTCATACCCCAGTGCTGTCCTAACTCATGTTCTTTTACACTACCAAAGGAGTTATTTCCAGGGAGAAAAGAATGACAAAATATTGGGGAAAATGGATATGAGTGATTGCTTTTTTTTCCTCAGAAAGTCGTACCAAGTTTCACACTGTGATTTAAGTGATTTCATAAATCATTATGTAGTTTAATGTTATTTCAAAGTAACGTGCTGTACTGTAAAGAGTGCAATGGAAAAAATGCTTATACCATTTCATGTATATTAGTACATCTGTAATTCTGTTTAGAATTTAAGTTTTTTGGTGAATCCAAGAAGCAGAATTCTGATTTCTAATTTATATTTACTTTTATTTATCTTTTACCTATAGACAATTGTTATTAATGTATTGGATACTGTGTTTATTGAATAATGTGTTTACTAGGCACATGGAAAACTTTGTTGTAGCTCATGCAGGATTGGATTTGCTGTTTCCTGAAAGGATTGCCCAGCACAGCCCACAATTAATCAGGATGTAGTACAAGTTGCAGTGGGAGCATTGTCTCAGGAATGAGTGAATGTTTTCCCTTGTTGAGGGTGAATGGGGATAAAGGAATGGCAGCTTGGTTTCCATCTGGTTAGTTGCGCACATAGCTTCATAAATCCCTCCCAAAATAAATAAGTCCAGTTTGATAGCAGTGGGCAGTCCTGTTCCTTTTCAATGTGCAGTGATTAAACCCATATGGATGGTGATAGAGTCATCAAGTGATGAGTGGTAACAAACCTCAGTAGTCCACATCTCATACAAGAATACAGATTCCCAATCTCTGTTTTCTAGTAACAGGACACTGATGATCAGTGTAAGTAAGTGTAAGTAAGCCAGTCTTACAAGACTTTTTTAATACTGGGGGTTTTTTTTGTAAGAATCACTTGACGGTATCTGCTGGAGTAGGATTTTGCGGTTTGTTGTTTGTTCGTTTTTGTTGTTTGTTTTTTTTGTTTAACTAGACCCTAAAGAGATGTTACTTCATATAATTTGAATTCATTGCCGAACTAATGTATAACCTGGCCCTTCTTGTGAACATCTCAACATCAGTATTTTATGGACCTAACAAGTTGCCATGTTGTTTTTTGCTCTAGCAACCAAAGGATAAAGCTAATAAAACAAAAGCTTTACCTTGGGCAGCACTGTCATATAAGCTGCTTCCAGAGGTGTAAGTTTTTGGTACTGTACAGACCACAATGAGAAGCAGATGCACAGTTATGTATTTTCAGAACAATTCTTGGCTGATGCATACGTGCATGTGTACATACATTCATACACACATACTCTTTTGTGATGCAGCTACGTTAACTTTTTCTGTAGTATGTCCTTTTGCTCCTGCAAAACAAATTTCCTAAAGTAAGAAACCTGCACTGTTTCTAACGTTTCATCTCTGATTAACTGCCTTTTTATTGACCTTTGAAAGTGATTGCTGGATAGGGCACTGGTCTTTTTCTCCCTCATTGATGCTCAGCTGAGTATGCTTTTTAAATTACATATTGCACCCCAGCATCCCGGGAATGGGCAATTGATAGTTATCTTTATTAATTTAGTAATTTAGTTATCTTTATTAATATTAATTAATGTAGGAGATCTGTTTCTGAAGGCACAATTTCTATGGTAAATACATGGTTTACATGATGACTTAGTTAATTATCTAATTCCTAGAATTCATCCTCAAATTTCAGGGCCAGATCTGTGGTCAACAATCACCTGTTTAAATAAAGCTCTTCAAGTATTTTAACAAACAGGGAAAACATTTATCTTTTGCATTTCTTTCTGCCACTAGTAACTAGGTTTTGTTTGTGTTTGAACCTTAGGATGCTGTCTTACATACATACGCAAGGATAACTTTGTCCTGGGGGCACAGTACCACTGATTTCAAGTATGTTGCTTGTGCTGATAAAAGATGTTGGTTTGTATGTGTGTCTGCAAGGGTGAAAGATTAGATTAGAGGTTCTGTAGATGTTGTGCCTCATCTTGGTTTTGTGTGACAGTTTCATAAACCAGGGTAACTCCATTCAAAGCAAAAGCTGTTCCCTGGAGTAAACGCTGTGTGAAAACAGAGACGGCTCTTTCCCCATTGATTCTTCGGTTCTGTTTATAAAGGATTGTGAACATCTGGGTACAATAGGAATTAGTGATAATAATAAAAGGCACCAGATTTCTGTAGGTTGATAAGATAAGGGATATTTTTTATGTGAATGTTGTGCCCGGCTC
This sequence comes from Falco naumanni, assembly GCF_017639655.2. NCBI lineage: Eukaryota > Metazoa > Chordata > Aves > Falconiformes > Falconidae > Falco > Falco naumanni. Next base: position 21,103,508 of record NC_054057.1, on the reverse strand, counting down.
TGTCCTTTTTACTTAAAATTTTGAAGACAGAGATAGCTGGGAGTTTTATCTGTTGTGTTGTTGTGGGGGATTTCTGTGGAGAAACTATGTTTGGGGGAAAGGGGACGATTTCCAGAGTAGTTCTGAATACATGGTAACTAGCTGTAACTAGAAATCAGTCTGTTCTTTCAATACCATAAAAAAAGAACAAAAAGCGTTTCCTAGTGTGCTCCCCACCACCAATTATTTGCTACTCAAATGGATTGATTTTTAAAATTGAAGCTTAGGAAAGGTAGAAAAAGTAATGCTCTGTGCCGTATTCCTGAATTACAATATATATGGGTATTGAAGTGCTAGAGATGGCAGCTGTGCTCCAGAAGGGTGCCAACACAAGCAGTTCCACCTCCTCGGCCCTGGGCTCACCACAGTAAGCGCTTCTTTTGTATGGGATATTTGGTCCCTTCCTATGGGGAAACGTTGGCACATTGTTACTTAGTCTTCACAGGGAGGAATATTGGTATGATATTACTTCCAAACTGTTCTCTGCTGACACAGAACCTCAGCTGGCCATGCTGCAAATTCTCTATGTTTTTCCCATCTCCTCATGTTATCTGGTACTCAGAGCACACTAGAAAGTTTCTGCTTGAGAAATAGAAATAGGAAATCTCACTAATGAAATGATCTGATGGGCTCAGAGCTAGTTTACCATGGCTGGCTTAGTGCATCTCACACAGACTGCGGTCATCAACTTCATGAGGTCTCTTAGCACCTTTGCTAATGTAGGTTTCAGTGTGAGAGGGGGGAGGCAGCAGCTTAGCTAATGCAGAGTAAGCCATGACATCTTGAGTGTTCTCCTGAGTCCTTAGTCTAGATTGGCTGTGAACTTTGCAGAGAGAATTGACCTTGGATGCACATGCGATGGCAAAGCAGTGTAACCAAGCAGGGTAAAATCCAATAGCTTTTCTCCCTGTGGAGTTATCTAAAATTTTTACTCTGTTTGGATTTGTTTATGGGGCTGCTACCTCTCAGTTTTGCACTGAGACATCAAATGAATTCCTGGAAGATAGCTGAGGTTTCAGCTTTTCGTTGGCTCTTAAGGTTTAAGTATTTGCAGAACTCCTCCTAAGATTCAACTGACCCTAAAGCCTGTGATCAAAACCCAACAGAAGAAAGGTGTTCAGGGTTGATGTAAAGAGTCTGTGGAGACAAAATTAATATTCAGGTATCATAGTAACTGGAAAGACCAACTGCAGTGCTGGTTGGTGAAGGTAGAAATCTGTTTGGATCTGTCACAGGACCAGTGTTGTTGACTCCTCACACATTTTACTAGTTTAAAAGCAAAAGGTGGGACTCTTTGTTTAATCTGATGGAAATGGAGGGCAGATGGGACTTCAGGTTTTTTAAGCATTTTTACCACTTGCAGTCTAACTGACCCCAGCTGTAACTTCCACCATCCATCAAGCAAGAGTGGTGATTCATCCATGTAGGTGCTGATTTGCTGTAAGGAAAGAAAGGCTCCTAATATAAAAGGGAAAGTCAGTGACCCAGACTAACAGGGTAAATGTGACCTCGTCACATTCCTTGCCCTATGTGTGATCTGTGCAGGCTGAGAGGAAGTGCTAAATGCTTTTTCAATTTTTTTAAAAAATTCTCTCTAGTGCAGGAAATAGAGAAACATGTCCCTGCGTACCTTTTGGAATGCAGATTATGTCTCCCCTGACCCACGTTAATAAAAACACCAGTATCTTGGGGGGGGGGGGGGGGGGGGGGGGGGGGGAATGAAAATTGCAGATCTTTTCACTTTGCCTTTCCCAGCTTGTCTTTCTTCCCTCACTGACCTGCACTGCACTGACCTGCAATGATGTGGTGCAGGCATTCACAAAGAACGTTAAAGCATGCAAAAAAGATGATACTTGTTTTATCTTGGAATTTAGTTTCCTTTTCTTAATCACTTAAGAGGAAAATGTTCAATCTTTCTACTTAAATTTGATGTGTAGTACCATGGCCAGTGAATTCAAAATGATAGCAGAAATTTGGAGCCTGATTTTCAGAATTGCTTGTTACCTGCAAGTCTGGGTTATGTGCATGAAAGCTGCAGGTATTTAGCACTTCTGAATGTCAAACTTCTTTCCCTTTCCATGCAAACTTTGACAGCTTGACATCCTTCATATGCCTGAACATACGTGTATATAAATGTGATTGCCCATATTTAACGTATGTATACATCTACAGCCTATCCAGAATTTTTTTTCAGTTCATTGTTTGTGTGTAGAGCTGGATGTAATGAGATAGTGGTGTTCTGTCCAATTAAGTTGTTATATCTTCATATTTTTTCCCTTCTTTCTTTTTTGAGCCTGTTTTTATTTTTAGCCTCCCTTCCGTGATGTGAGCAAGGTTGCAAGGGCCATGGTGAGGATGCTGGTGGCTTTATAGTTCTCATCCAACAAAATATAAACTGGAAACCATTGCTTGATTACGTTTCTTAAATTGTTTGACATATCTTGTTGAGTTGAAAGAGTGGCTTTAGTTTGTTTTCTTGTTTCTGGTCGTTGACAACCATTCTTTAGTTGACATATTTTGACTTGGCAGCCTCTTTAGTTGACATATTTTGACTTGGCAGCTAGGCTACTTAATGTGCAGCAGGTGCTGGAGGAGGATGGCACCAGGCTGGCAGCAGAGCTCCTCCAGCACCACAGCGGGCTGTCCACACCCCATGACGTTATTCTTTTAAGCAGCAAACAGGGCCTGGGAACTCCCCTGTGAACAGGGAGATTCCTAATCCTCCTTTTACTACAAGTGAACCTGATTCATTCCAGATGTACACATATTTAATGACTCTGAAAGCTGCTCTCTTAAAATGGGACTTAGAGGACCATCTCATATAGCCTTTCAGAGGAAGAACTGAACTCATCTTCTACCCTAAAATCAGTGAGGTTTTCCAGAGTTTATTAGTGTGTGAATTTTGTGTAGGAGCAATTACAGCGTGCCCTTAGAAAATGGATTTTCTTTCTCTGCTGAGGAGGATGTTGTTATAACCATCATATTGGTATGATGCACTTTTAACAGAGGAGTTATACCTTTAGAAAGGAGTAACACAACCAGATGGTGTTGGTTTTGACATTATTTTTTGTGGGTTTAGCTTTAAATAGGATTTCATTCTGAGTATTTTTTATTATTCAGTGGAGAGTATTCTCAGTTGTCTTTCTGTTAAATTTCAAAGTGCTGATACCACCAGTTCAGAGAGGATTCTATAGTGTGCATTCCATTTAGTATCAACTCTGCATAAGATAAACAACTTGTAATGCTTATTTGCTTACTGAAGTGGTACTTCCAGATTTTGCTAATGGTTTTGATAAATGCTGATTCAAGCTCTGAAGTGATTGCAAGAAGTGAGATTATAAAATTCATGAGAAATAATTCACAGTAATAAATGGTTGTTTTATTTCTTTGTTTCCAAATATGCACTTCTGATTATTAGAAAATCCCAGCAGATTGTTTAGCATCTTCATAATTTTCCTGCTTTTTAACAGTAAATGTTGAAGTTGAGGCCAAAAGGTGAAATGCTTCCGAGTACTCTCATATAGTTGTGCCATTAATTTGGTATATGAGGAGGAACAACTCAAATTATTTGGACCTCTCAAACTAGTTTTGCAGTCGATCATGCACTGTATATGCTTTTGCAAATGTTTATTTGCACTGATAGTTGCCTATGAGAATAAACTATAATGTTTAAAAAGCAAAGTGTCCAATTATTGGTAGAATTGCTTGGTGTCTGCAGTTGATTGTAAGCGTGAGAAAGCAGGGACGTTTCCTGGAGACTTACATCTGTCTCATAGGAAGCTGTCATTGAAATGTAAGCCATAATTTTGGGCTTAATAAATGAAGATAATCATAAATGAAGTACAGGAAACAAATATGCTATAAATACTGTCTGCATTACATGGAAAAGTTACACTCACAATCCACAGGCAACAGCTCTAAAGCCTGAATCTAGACCATCTTTCTCCAGGCTTCTCACTCACCAGAGCCCCTGGCTGCTTTGGTATGTACCTCCAGGAACCCACGCCTAGAAACTTCTTGGCAAACACAGGGAGCCAGAGCCCAGCAAGCTCTGCCTTTGGAGGTCTCTTACGGCTGTGCTTGGCAGAAGATGCTGAAGGGTTTATAAGCACCGCATTCTCAGAAACACCAATTTTATGCAGATGCTCTGGCTGCAGTACCATGAACAAGGCTGGCAAAGGAGGGCTGGCAGCAATGGAGGGGCAGGCTGCTTTTAAACACAGCTCACATCCTGCACCCCAGCCGTTTTCAGAGAGCTGCTGATATGCAGAGTAGCAGCATGTGCCAATGTGTATCCCCAGCACAGCCGTTCCTTCATAGAAACTGAGTGAACGAAAGGTGGTTTGGTCAGCTACTGATTTCTCCGTGCCGTTGCATGCTCCTACATGCACATGTGTTGTGCAGCAGCATCTGGCAGGGTGGGTGGTGTTGAGGGTATATTTCCTCAGAGGTGGTTCCTCCTTACTTTCAGGCTGGCTGTCCCCTAGAGGAAATAATTGAGAGCCTCTCCCTGCTGTGTGGCTGGAAGTCTCTGCTCTTTTCTAACCAGCTACTCAGTGTTTTCTCTGTGACAGTCTCTGTTTTTCTGGCATGTATGAATGGTCTTGGATTCCAGTTATGAGAACTATAGCCAATTTGATATTTGGGCTATTTTTGCATATTTCTATACTTAGACCTGGTGTATTTCATATTATCTTTTACTTTAGTTTTAGTTCCTAGACCTGCAGATATGTGCACTGGTATTGTATTTTCTTGTGATTTATCTTTAGCCTTGATTCCTAATTGTTAGCTTATCTTCTGGACAGCCCAGTGTGATTAAATATCAAATAATAAATGTGTGTGTATGAATGTATATTTATATTTGCCTCTGTGTGTGCAAGTCTGTTTACTTATAATCTGTTAAATAAACAGACAAAAAATCTGTGTATTTATTATCTGTGATGCCATATTACAGTAGTGTATTGATACATGATATGTGGCTGTTACTGTAATTCAGCCATTCTCTTAGTATTCCACTTGTAGAAGATGACTCCGTCGTGTTAGGACCAGCATAAACACCTGAAGAAAGATTAGTCACATTCGGTGGACATTTGTTGTAATTTCCATACATTTTTCCTCTTATACCAGTTTCTGGTTTTTATGTGACCCTCTTTTCAGTTTTTTCTATCCATAGCATAACTCTCAGAAGATTATTTTTTTTTAAGTTACTAGAATGTTCAAAATAAGTTTAAATTATTGAGAGACAAACTGAAATGCCTCGTGTATTTGAATGTGGGCATAATATCTTGCACTTGCTGCATTTCCCCAGTCCAATTACTTTGCAGACTTCTACAGTTTTATTCTCACGAGAACTGTAGTAACAATAAGTCACGTGAAGTTTTTCCACATGAGGATCATAGGGTTTCCTTACAGTCACAAAAGGCAGTGTCAGAACCAGGACTCAGGAGCAGCTCGTTCCCAGTATGGCCCACCCACACCATGCGTTGGCCATATAACACATTCCTGAATTACCAATTGCCAAGCTCTTGAGCAGTTCAGTTCTAACACTTCCATAGGAGGGAAGGCGGCCTAGAGTGTAAAAGTTGCCCAGAGTTAAACCAGTGTAATTGTTTCTGCTTACAGTGTTGATGACAAAACTGCCTACCTGGCCCTGGGAGCAGTGAGGAACATCTCACTCAACATTTCCATCTCGAATGTTGGGGATGATGCCTATGACACCAATGTTTTCTTCAATTTTTCTGGGGAGCTCTTCTTCATCAAAATGTGGCAAAAGGTAAGAAAGACCAATCTTGCTGTGAGCAAGTCTCTTAACTTTCAGCCAATTTAATGGCAAGATTTAGGGACAGAGGGTGGCCTGATCCACACTGTGGAGACATTTGGAAGTTATTTCTGCTTCTGCTGGGCTTGAATTTCTTCCAGGCTCTTTACTGAGTTTTTTTCTTTTGTGGGTTTGATCTGTGTTAATTACAGTCGTTGTGTTTCTGTAGAAGACACAACACTGTTATTTGGGGTACAGTAATGAAAAAGAAAGACTGTTTGGTTGAGGTGTTAAGAGGTAGAGGGAGACCGATTTGGAAATCGGTAGAGTCCCAAATGGCAGTGAAATACAAAAGATGCCTCTAGTTTGAGTGGTGCCACACTGTACGCAGAAGTCCTGGTCACCTCCTGGCCTGGGCTCCTAGGTTTTCTCCTTGTTGAAACCAAGATACAAGGATGTTCTTTGCTTACCTCCTGGTGCAAGTTTGGGTTGTGGCCATGGCACACCGTTAAATCCAAGAGCCTGGAAGTGCTTTTAATTTCACTCACATGGAGTCAGCTGAATATTTTGAATTTTAGTCTCTTTACATTTAGATTGAATACTCTGATGTTTTCATTAGTATGAGTTAATTCAGAGATAAAGTTGTTGAAATACAAACACCGAATTGAGCTTTTTGCAAACTGATGGCTGCAAAAGCTGTTTGAGTGTGAATAATATGAAAATAATTGTGCAAAATGGGAGCTGTGCAATTATAACAACATTTGGTCTGTCTGTTCCTGCTTTTCACAGTCGGTTGTCTCTCTGCTGGAGCTTTGGAAGCCATAAGAGTGATATTAAAAACAGTAGTACAAGTGTTGTGAAGTATGGGATTAACTCGGTCCATTGAACCAGTGACATTTGGCCATTATTTGTCATGGTTTATGACAGATTTCAGTTATTATAAACCTCTTAAATTAAGTCATTACATAATAAACCAAAATACGGTAATTTCTTATACATGTTAATTCTTATAGTGTTCAGTTTTGGCTATTATGTTTAATACGGTTGCAAGCCTCAGAAAGTTGACTGTATTATAAGCTTCATTTTCAGACGTTATGTGCTGCAAGTGTGCAGTTTATCAAGAGGAAAAAAGCAGGGGATAAAAGAGACATGCCTTATGCCAATGTGCAACTTCTTCATGGAAGTTTTATGTGAAGACTTTCAGGGTCTGGCCCAGCTCCCATTGAAGTCAGTGGGAGGGTTTCCATTCCTTTGCACTGGAAAAGAAACAAAGCTTGATGCATGTTCTTCTAAAAGGTTGTAGTGGGTTTTTTCACATATGGATTAACTGGATCACCAGTTGCCTTTGTTGTTGTTGTTGGCCAACACTGTGAGGGAACAAGCTGAAGGTGATGTGCTGTGATTCTGTTTCCCTTGGTATTTTACCTTGAGTCTGGGTCTACAGCAGATTTGAAACATCTGTGCTGAATGCCGCCTAGAAGGAGCAGTTTCTGGAAGCAGATGACATTGTTGTAAGGTTATCTCACTACTGAAGATGTCTTCTGCTAATAGAAGTTAGCATTTCTTTTTTTAAAAAGTACAGCACACAGCAAGGAAGCATGTAGGCTTCCTTCTTCCTCACGTCTTGCAAACAGGACCAGGGTATAGTCTGCTATTATTCCGGCTGTTCCACTCTTCTTGTGATTAACTCGATAGGATTTGGTTTTTTTCTGATAGTTACTTTATTAACTTTTGAAAACCAAGTCACAGGGTTGTGCTGGGGTATTTTACTTCCTTTTAGTTAGCTTTTGCTTTAGGACAAACCAATATATTGTTGGCTACACCATTTGTCCAGTTGGGAAACTGGATTGTGACCTCATAGCCTCAATTAGTGTTACCCTAAGCTCTTTGAACAATTTTTTTTATTTTTTTTTTTGTAAAGTCTCACAGCCTCCATGTTTCATAACCTACTCCTGTCCCTTGACATCCATGCATAATATGTACTGTGCACGTACTTTTAAATAGATTTTGTTCCTGGTTGAACATTGCCCAGGCAAAAATCCAGAATGTAAAGCCAGAATTGAAAATGACAACTCCTAAGATTTCCCTTCGTGGAGCAATTTTGGAATCAGAATTGCTTCTTGTTGTGGGAAGCTTTCAGCAACTGCCTTTTAATGAATAATGCTAACATGGAAGAGAACAGTCTCTTCCATGTGGTTGCTTGATCCTTTTGCTGCAAGGTGACTCTGAGAACAATGATCATGTGTTGAGCTTTTGTAACCTGTCTCTGGAGTCCTTTCAAGATGCTGTGAGTCCCCTCTGTGTTTTTCCTGTGTCCCCACTGGGGACATTTCTAGCAGATTCAGTGTGGTTTTGTTTCTTTCTACAGAGTGGTTACAATGAGACCTGACAGTGCGAAAGTTTACTGCTGGGGTTTTTTTCAATAGCTAGTGAGACAAAATGCCACATCTTGTGTTCGAAAAGAAAGGGGTGGCCTAGCTCAGGAATGAAGATGATGGTAGCATTCCCTGAAGGGCCTGAGTGGAGCTAGCCCCTCTTTCTGCAGACTTGAAATTTCATGAGGTGTGGCGGATAGAGACATTACTAAGAAAACAATCAGCCATTGGGATAATGCCACCAGGGAAGTGGTGGATTCTCTAACACTGGACACTTTCAAGATTCAGCTGGAGAGAGTGCTGTGGGCCATCTTGTATAGACTGTGCTTTTGCCAAGAAAGGTTGGACCAGATGATCCTTGAGGTCCCTTCCAGCCTGGTATTCTGTGATTCTGTGATATCTGGCAAGGCTTTGCTGCATCTCTGCGAGGTGAAAAAGCATTTGCCAACTGATGTTTAGGAGACTCCACCTATTCCACTGTCTGATTTTCCTGTTGTGCTGCAGCCAGTCCTCCCTGTCTCCATGGACAAAGCCAACATTTTTTTTCCATAGCTTCTGACAGACAGTCCCTCTCTCAAGAGGCACAGTATGTGACACAGGCTGACTTCTCATTCCTGCCTGCACTCCCTCTACTGCTTTTAACTCTTTCACCACTGCTGCCCCTTGAAGGGGCTGTCTTTACCAAGGTGGTGCTGTCCTGCACTCAAAGCATCCCTCCACCCCTTTTAAATACAGGGGGACTTCTATGGGAAAATGGGTGTAAAATACCAAATCTGTTAACTGAGGAAATTCCTGAAGATGTAGGATACAGCTATAGGTTTTGTCCCCATTAGCTTAGTGTGCACATTCTTTTCCTTTGTGTTTACATTTACTGCCTTACAGGTAGGCCAGTTATTGTACCTCTTACTGGGCATGACAACGCTTTTGTTGTGAACCCTATTTTTCAACTCCTAAATCTGGTGGGGTTCAACTCTTTGAGATGAGATTTTAGAAGGCAGTTACAACTTCCATTGCTTATTTTAGAAGAACATTCAGCTGAAATGACAAAGCCCTTTCAGGGCTGGTCTGAGCCTGGGGTGTGGTTTTGAGAGCTAGGTGAAGATCAGACATTGATGTAACTCCTGTGCTAAGTTTCAAACCCACTCTGTGAAAGCCGGTTGTTTTATGGGTGTATGGAAGTACTGCACTGAAGTGAATTTCAAAATGTATCCACTAAGAAGAATGCTTTCTATACTTTTGAAGTATAGAAAGATTTAATTATGTTCTCTTTAAAAAAGAAAAATGAGAGAGGGAGAAAAACACTTCACCTGTCCACTTAGATTTTTTTTTCTTTATCATGTTGACAAAGAAATCTTAGTCTCCTCTTCTGTGTACAGTAGATTTTTTAAAAATTATTATTTTTTTTAATCCTAAAGTTTATTGTCTTGTAATTTTGCAGCTTTGGGAAAGCATCCTATTTCAGAGTCTGAAAAATCCACTTAACAGAGGTGATACCACTTTAGTATAGAGGAATGCAGAGTGCTGCTATGTGCTGAGTCTGGAAAAAGAATAAGAAGCTATTGCTACTAATTTCTACACCATTTCACATCTATTGGAATTGCCTCCTGGATTTTTTGCTGAAAATGCATGTCAGCAATAGGCACTTTGCTAAACGTTCGTTAGCTGCTGCTCAGCGCAGAGGGGTACTTGCAGTGCAATTGCAGAAAAAGCACTGTAAGCTCGCTGGTAGTGTCAGTTAACATGGTGTAGGGCAAAGCCATATCTTTTTTTAAATCAGCTTAGCTATGGCATGAGATTTTTTTGGCAATAGTATAAAAATAGCATATATGATAAAATAATAGTAAACCCAACAGCAATAACCCAATATGTATAGCATTAACCTCTCGCTGCTCTGCGAGGGCTGGCAGGAATGTTATCAGCTATAACCCCATTTCAGAGCTGGGTACGGAAAGAGTAGGTCAGGAAATCCCATTGCTGACCGTCATTTCCAGCCATGGATTGCTCCTAAATTTCAGACAAGCTCCCAGCATCCAAAGCCAGCTGTGTGTAACATTCCTACTGCTTCTCACAGCAGCTTTTGCAAGCAACAGCTGAGTGAAGTTAGTGGGGCCGGGCCAGGGCAGGGTGAACAGTGAGGTTATGCTTTCCTCAGGCGCACTAATTTCCCATGATTTCTTCATAAGTATGTACCTGAAACTCTGGTGTTGAGTATGAATATTGCTGATAACTGGAGTCACACTGCTTACAGGCTCTGGGGTTTTTCTGCTGACAAGTAATGCGGTACCATCTCTTTCTGGCTTAGCAGGCAGGTCATGCAATTTGGATATCAACTCTTTCTTCTTTGCTCCCAGAGTGCTGGCTGGCGTCTCTTGACTAGGATTGCCCAGAAGAGCCGCAGACGCAGGCAGAGATTAATTTTTTCCAAGCTGGAAATTCTCTTACACCAGTTTCCCATACTGCTCATACTTTCTAAGAGTGTTAAGGCTGGCAGAGGCAAGATTCTGACAGGGCACAAAAGCCAAAGACACGTGCCCTCTTTTGGATCCAGCTGTACCACTGGAATAAAATCTAGGTCCTGTGAATTCATTATGCCTCTTTTTTCCAGCAGTTACTGCCCCTTCGGATCCCCTGGCAGGCAAGCTAATGTGATCAGTCTCAATTCACATCCAGCTGGTTAGCAGAAACCTTTTAAATTAGTGGTTTCATTTAATCCAGCTGATTTTGTGTGGAGTGACTTGGACTGATGCCTGTAAACCATTCTGCCAGAGGGTCAGAGGGAAGCAATGCCAAGTAGCTGTGACCCCTTGCACTGATACAAGTGCATCTGGGAGATTGCCCAAGCCATACATCACTTACGTGAGGGGATCTGAACCCTTTTGCCAGGAGAGTTTTTATAGCTAGGTCTGGGGAATAGGAGTAGCATGGCAGTAACCATGCCACGTGCTGTCTTTCTGTTTTTGCAAATCTAATGCTAAACTTTTGCTCCAGAGTGCACCAAAATGTTTTGCATCCCTGGAGGAATATTGTCCAGTTTCTTATTTAGGAAGAAACCATACCTGCAGTCCAAGCTATCTGAATTAGTCATTTAATTTTTTACTTTCTGTGAATTCTCAACGCAAGCTTCAACTTTTATGCTTCCCCTAGGGATAAGTAAGGAGCAGCACCTTTTTCAGGCCGGGGGCTGTTAGAGCCATCTAATATCCTTCTGCTCATAGCAGGTAGAAATTGAAGGCTTTTGATGCAGACTTTCCACTTAGGATTCATGTATCACACCCACATTCAGGGAATGGGCATTGGAGACTGGGTTTAGTTGTGTAATTAGTACTGATTGGAGTGTTGTAAATTTTTGTCCTGTACTGTGATTTATCACGTACATCTGAAAGAAGTCTTTGTTGTTTTTCCCAACAAATTAACTTGATGAATAGAATGAAAAATCCCTAAAGTCTTTTGGCAAAATCCCAATTAGAATAAATTATTCAGAAGCTGTGATTTTGCAGGACTTTAGATCTTGTTCTGCTCAGTGTTGGAAGAGCCTACGTGAGTTTGATTGTTAGATCCCATTTTCAGGAGCAGCTTAACACTTTGAAATCTCACTGAAGGTGGATAGTGGCTAAGGCTGCAAAAGCTCAAATGACTCCAGCTTTGCAGAACCGAACACAACTAACTCCAACTACCTTTAAAAATCCAAGTCTTTGGAATTTTGAGCTACTTTCAGGGCAACAATGAGTTGCAGTAGGGATTCTTCCCCCCAAGCATTTCCATAGAAAGCAGTGAAACCTCAGATTCAAGAAGACAGGACTTTCGTTGATATGTCTGTTTCGTTGGGGTGAGGTTAGTTAAAATGTATTTTGCAGTACAAAAATGTGCTATAACCTTTTGTGAGGGTTTGGGAAGGGGGAAGTTGGTTGGTTGTTTTTAAACAGTTTGCGATCAGTGAGCTATTATCCAACATCCCTGTTTTTAAGGACTTGATGGTCCTGGGATAACATATGTGACCAGATATGTTTTATGCTAATCAGCTGGGGCTGTACTCTTGAGTTGCGTGATGTGGAAAGTGTTTGTCCTGGAAACAGCTTGCCATGACTCTTAATTTGACTGTTTGCATGTTATCTGCATAACGGTTTTGAGGAATAGCCTGGGATGCTTTGTGTGGCTCAGATGATTGAGGGAGGTTTTGTCTGACTGCCTAGCCCACCTCTTCCCTTGGGGCTGTAGGGGAATGGTTTTCTAAAGAACAGCTGTGTGGATGAATACAGTAATGCAAGGTGTACTTTTTGTAGAGGCTATAAGGCAGCCTGTGCTATAGCAAAGCCTGTGTACCATGAATCCTGACCTTCTGGCTGGTGTACCACCCAAGGTGAGGTTTCACCAGCATTGGCCACCAGCAGAAGTCCTGGTTTCCATCCTGGTGAGGGTGGGCAAAAGAGGGCTGAAGCACTGAAATTACAAAACTTCCTCGAGGGTGTGGGGAAGGGCTCCCTGGGTTGCAGGCGGTAGCTGCCTGCCCCTTTTCAGTCCCTGTATCCCATAGCTCACTGGCTATGAGCTTCCCCCTGCATCCTCAGGAGGTGCACAGAGCCAGGAGCTACTGCCACAGGTGCATCAACGCCGGCCATGGGAGAGGGCTTTGGAAAAGGGATTCAGCTGCCTCGGTTGCTGAGATCCAGCCACACCAATCTAAACTATTATCTTGATGAACTGCATTGCCAGGGCAAAGGGGAAAACCATTCGCAGAGGGTAAAGCCCAGTATACAGCAAGCTCAATACACTTGATCTGGAATGTGTTTATTTAAAGGCTATGCTGTCCCTATGGAAAGATCACCAGTGACTTTCCTGTGTTCTAGTGTCTCTCTTTATTATATTTTGTTCTTAAACTCAGTGGAGGGAGACTTGCCAGTGTTTGAGGTAAGAAATCTGTGGGGCAGGGTTTGTCTCTGAGTTCTTAGCATGAGGCTTGAAATTATCCAAACTTGGGCATCCTTTGAAAAAAGACAAGTAATAATTGATTTGTATGGCTTTCAATGGCTTTCCTTACAGCAAGAAATGAGGATTTGTTTTTGTTGTAGCTTGATTCTTAAAGTTTATCAAGTTTCTGGTATGAAAGGTCAGTTCTGTTCTTGCTGGAGTTTCTTTTGGTCATTTCTAAGACAGGTGGCTCGAGATGGTGCCAGAAGATAAATGATACCCTGAGTAGAAAATCCAATACAATTGTAAACGAATATATATGTATGTTTACACTATATATAAACAAATAATGTATTTGTATGTATAACATACACGTATACATATATATATATATTTATGTTGCTTAGTCCTGTGGGATGTTGAAGCCGCTATGCTGTGTGGCTGGACGTGGTAGCAAATACTCTCTCACCTAGTTCAGCTTTCTTCTGTGGTGCTGATAAGATTTATTAAAGAGGATTTTGGTTTTATGTATAGATCCTATCAAGCACAAGGCATGATCCTGCAGTCATACTTCAGGCGTAGCCTCTCTGAAATCAAGAGCAGTTTTGTCTGTAGAAAGACTTAAAAAAACCCAGCTGCACAGTCAAAAAGATGAGTAAGGGTGTGAAGAGTTCTTGGCTGAAAATCCAAGGAGGGGCCAGCGCTGCTTAAGAAATCACAAGCTTTCCTTTCCTTGGTTTGACACAGGCCCTGGGATTTTCTGACTTTCTTGCAAACTCCATGGGTTCTTACAGTGTGAAAGGAAAGTCCCAGCCTTATTTTTCCTTTCTGTCACCTCTCCCTGTTTCTTGCTCATTTTTGCTTTTTCCCTTCTTTCAAAAACATGGTGGAAAAGCTCTCGGGAGAGCCTTGATTTCTTCTAGGGATTTAGGTGAGGCAAGCTCCCTCTTCCCAGAGCAGCTGGCAGTCAGCTGTGTAACCATGGGTTCAGCTGGCATCAGCCTGTGTTCCTGTTAGCAGAAGCAGGCACGTTAACCTGTCCCTCCAAAGGAGGACTTTGAGCCCCAAATCTGTGGGTTGTTTGTTTTTTTTTTTTTCATTAGGAGAGGGAGCTTCCTGTGGTGTTTCATCAAAACCAGAGGTGTTGAGCAAGACAGGGAGGAGAGGTGAGAAGCATTTCAGCTGGTTCTGTTGCAGGCTCCAGGAGCAAGCGGGGGACCCCACCTCCGGGCTGCTCAGCGGACCCCCCGCCCAGGCAGGCTGCGGGGGACCCGAGCCAGGCACGTTCCCAGCCGGCAGCTTTTGCAGCCTGCCTTTGGGAGGAGGCCAGAAAACCTGTGCTTGACTTTTGGCTGTAACCATCTGCAGAAGAGTAACGCAGTGATTTCCACTTAACAAGGGAAAAAGGAGGAGTGCACTAAAAAGTTGCTCTGTAAAGCAGAGTGGCACCTCTTAAAGTAAAGCCTCACAAGTGAACTGCTAAGCTTTTGTTTTACAAAAGGAAAATCTATACATTAAACCCCCCCTGTTTCAATATCCCGGTGCAGTCGGTGATGGATTATACCTTTGCATTTCGACAATGTCCCTGGGTTATGTAGTTTTATTGTGTCATTGGGTTTTTCTTTACAAGTCCAGGTACGCCTTATATTTCAGTTTCTGACAGAGAAAGACCAAAACCCCCAAACCTGTATGTGTTTACAAAAGGCATCTTCTGGGGTTTCAGTTTTGGCTTTGGTTCTTGGGAATTGTAGGCTGAGCTAAGGCTTATTAATTCCAGGAAAATAGCCCATGCCAAACTAATTATTGTTATTACCTTAATATTATTCTTCACACTTGAAAATTACCACCCATGAAGAAGGAGGAGAGGAGGGTAAGGCTTGATTTCATTGATTGCTATTTCCTCATCCAGTTTGGTTTTAAATATATATTTTTTTAATTTTTTGTGAGGTTTTCCATTTGATTTTTCATGGAACCGTGTAGTTGATGACATCTGAATTTATTTCCTGAACTTGTTATTAATTTAAACATTTCATTATAACACTAAGAGCGAATAGCTGTGGTAGTGAATATGTGTGTATTCATCTGTAATTGATGCCTTATGCACCAGTATATGTGGGCATATATTATCCATGCTTTCAGAAACAGCACTAGGAAAAGAATGTTGGTTCATTTCTTTGATTTCTGCTGCTTTTTTTTTCCTGCTTTTAATTTTAAAAGAAACATGTTTTGAAGATATGTTTTTATTATTACAGAATAATGACATGTATAAACCATGGGTTATCTGTAATATTTTTTAAAAAAATTGTTAATGTTGCCACACAAACATGATTTAGCAGTGTGAGATGCGTGTGTGTGTGAGCACATATATACATACATCTACATGTGAAGTGAGATGAAGGAAAGCTTACCCCAGAGCCCTTTTTCCTCCCAGTGGCTTCCCTGGTTTTTCCTTCTCTGATTTTTTTCCTGGATTATTAGAGAGCATGGACTCATACAGACAAGAATGCACTGCTGTTATAAAGCTTATTGTAATATTCCTATGCACCGATCATGAGGGAATAATAAAGTTAAAATGGTATGCATTCATCAACAATTTTTTTTAAATAAAGGTGTAATCAATGCAGTGCACTGCTGACAGATTACAACAGTGTATGTAATTTGGATACGCATGTAATGATATAAAGAATATAGGAGCATGCCAGTGTATAATTCTGGACATACTTATTTTGATTCTCAAGACTGAGTTTTCTTTTCTGGATAATTTCATTCTGTCTGGACAGGCATTAATCCAACAAAGTTTATGCAGTTTTATAGAGAAAAACTTTTATTTTAGGAATAGCACTGCTGAAATTAGCTGAACATGTGTCAGGGATATTTTGTGTAATTATATTTATGATTCTTTTTAAATATATCACTGTGGAGTGAGAAACCTGATTTTCTCTTTGTCTTTATTTTCCTCAGGGGGTTACTATGGTTTTGTATGTGGAACTTGAAGGACGTGGCAAATACACAGAAGCTGCTTTAGGCTTTGTAGTATAAGGGTGTAGGTACTAGCCAGTGTAGTGTTTTCAAAAGGTGTGTTTTCACATTGATACGAGCAAAGGTTTTTTTTCTTGGTTGACAAACTGATAGGGCATTACTAAGTAGGCACCACTTTGTAATGCTTTGGTACGTATGGATCATGGATTTTTTCCACTTTACACCTAAGTCGCAATTTTTCATTAACTCTTTGGCCTAACTTGAAAAATATTGTGGCAATGCATGATTCATAAGACTGGCAGTTTTGCACCAGGTTGCCTTTTGCAGGTTTCTTTTTTAAGATGAGACTTGTAATCAGGAGATGCAGATGCAGCAAATCTACGTCATGTCCAACTGCTTTTAAGCATCCCTTTTGCAAGAGGTGGTCTGTGTTGAATTTCCTATCACAGCTGGCTTGTAGTCCAGCAGTTATCTATGCATGGGCATCTGGCTGCTTGGCAGAATTGTTGGACCCATCCAGTAAAGGGGCCAATTCTGAAAGAAGGTGCAAGCACATGGGGAAGATGGAGTTTGGATTAAGTTTAGTCCAAGTTTCCAATTTTGTGTTTGGCTGCGTTATTATCTCAGGGACTGTTCCTGATGCTGTGGCACTTGCAGCCAGCACTGGGACCCCCCTGGAGAGAAGCATCCAGAGTAGCGCTCCAAACAGAGAGTAGGTTGCTGATTCCACTTCCATTTGCCTTGTGGGTGGTGGGAGTTCAGCTGGCCAGCTTGCTTCCTCGTTACTTTGTTCCTGTTTACTTGTCGTGTTGTTGGGTGCAAAAGGCTGTTGCTTGCGTCATGCCAGGAAATGACCCTGTGTACCTTTAGAAGGGAGAGCTCTAAATCTCTTGCAATAAGTGAAAAACAGTATTTCAAGTGACGGTAACAAAAGATTTGTTTTCCAAGGTAGCTACCTAAGACAGTAGCTGGGGAAGGAATCTAAATCACCTGAGTGCACTTGGGAGGGGCAATGAATTTTTTCTGCTATCCTGTTGTCTACGGTAGGAAGTAAATGAAAGGTGTGCTTCACACCACTTCTGGTCTGTGCAGCCCATGGTACTGGTCCTGAAAAATAAGAATATGAAATGATTGGTGTGATTAAAATTCACATTAGAAGCAGTGGTGGCCATCCTTTCCAATATTGAGCTGGAAAACTAATGCAAAGGTAAATGGCATGTATAAAACTACTGCAAACCCACCCCCCCCCCCAATGTAAGCATAACCTGCACGTGCTTGGCTCCTCAACTGTGATATCTACTGATGGTAATAACCTCTGGAGTACAAAATACCTGCTGTAAAGTGGCTGTGTTTGGGTCATTTACCTTGTGTGTGCACGTTACTGATTTTGGCTCCAGGAAATAGTTTCTTTTGCTTGGCTGCAAGTACACAGTTACCTTTATATTTTGCTTTGTGTCTTGCTAATGAATAGGGCAATGTATGTGTGCGTGGATGTGTGAGTACATGTATGGAAGAAAGCAGTGGAATTTGTTCAAAAAATGATACAATATGCATAGACCAAAAATAGAAATACTTCTGATAACACTCAGTCAACTCAGGGATTTTTTATGTCCCTAATCCTTCTCCAGCTAAGGCAGAACAGTCTATTCTTTTTTTTCATCAAAAATAAACTTTTGGTAGAATTGATGGAATAGTCAGAACTTCTGAAAGTTGAATGATTGGTGTTTCCAATTCAGCTCTTTGATGCAAGAGCAAAAAAAAGTCTTAGTTTTTTTTTTTTTTTGTTTTGTTTTGTTGTTTTTTTTTTTATGCAGCAGCCATCAATCTATCCATGTTTATTTGTAGGGCAAGGAGTATAGCAATAGCAACATTTATTTTGAAAATATTTTCAAGGTCAGGTGTCTGTGAAGGTACCTGACAGTGTGATATCTTACCAGCTCTGATACAATTGTAATGTATCTGAACTGCCTGTGGAGGAGAAAATAAAAATAATTAGGTTATGGTCATGAGTGGAGCTAGTGGGTTAATCCTAGTTTGTAACCAGTATACTTTTGTCTGTCTGCCTCAGCTGGAAAATAGTGTGAGCAGTAGACCTCAAATGAAGTTTGATGTTATCTTTTTTCCTTTCTTTCTTTCTTTCTTTCTTTCTTTCTCTTTTCCCCAGTGACTGTACATAGTTTTGAAATGCTGCATGCAAAGAAAAGCAAGAGCAAAGGGGCCTGTTTATTGTTTTAGCCAGAGAGTTCCAAGCAAGGAATTCTTTCTCTATTCCAAGCAATAATTACATTTTTCCACTATAGAAGTACTTATGTGAAAGGCACTTGTTTCTTAATAGAAGTTATGAGCCTGATTCTTTAGTGAGGATTACAAGAACAGGTGAAAACTGGATCACTGGAATGGCTTTTGTTTGGTTTTATTAGACATGATTTCATACAGGCTTAGAAAGGTAGTAATTTCTTGGTAATGATGGACATGAATTATATTAAACTGTTCAGTAAGTAAGTCGAGCTTGCAAAACTGTTTTGTATTCCAAGCTGGATGCTTTGCTAGTTTGCATTTTTAATGTTTTTTTTTAATTGTGGAATGACAGTAACCACCCCATCCTACAAGCCGGCAGACCTTTTGCATTTCTTGGCCCTCTGAAGAGGGGAAATGACACTGTGAACAAGAAAGGCCACTTTCAAGAGACAGCTGATCATAATACAGGCTTAAATGAAGTTGTCATGTTAGAAGTAACTTGTCATTCCTTAGCATCCTTTAAAGGAATGAAGGACGAGAGAGAAGGTCCATTTGCAATAGGGAGAAACTAGAAAGGGATCCAAGTGCAAGCAGGGCTCCCTGCCACCACCTGCTAAAGATGGATTTTGCTTAAATACTGTGAGGGACAGAGGAATTAATCTTGAATCCTTCCCACAAAAATACCCGTCCTTTTTTGGTAGAAAATGAATGAACTGACTTTGGGAGCAGTACTGATGTTCCTCCATCTCCTAGATCGTTCTTCCATGGAAGCAGGCAAATCCTACCCCAAAGCCACCCCCAGCCTGAGACAAGTGCTTAAAAGCAAGGAGGAGAGTTGGCAGAAAGTGGTTGGGGGAAGCTCTCAAGCCCTTGAGTGCTCCTCCAAAGCCTCAGATAGCAAAACATCCAGAAAATGGTTTGACAAGAAGCTTCCTTGGGAAGTTTCCAGTGCCTGCAGTCAAGGTAGCTGCTGGCCTCTTTTTTGCAGCCTTTCAGCTCAGGTGGTTCCTGCCCGATGGAATTTAGGAATCATTGGAGGCTCATGGGGATGGGAGGGAAAAGGTAGCTTGAGCTTTCTGGTCTGGGGAAAACATTTGGTTTGAGTTGTGTTTGGGAGTTAGGGAGGCCTTCAGGAGCCTGAGGTTATCCTGACAGGATCAGCAGCCCCCTGCTCTGAGAAAAGAGGCGCGAGTGCCAAGCCTGAGCTAACGTGTCTTCCCTGGAGCATGGAGGTAGCTGCAGGGGCCAGAGCCCCAGCGTGAGTTCCCAGACTGATGGTGTCAGCAATGATGTCACTTCTCAGATTCTAATTGCTGCTGAAGGGGGCGGGGTGGCCTCAGAAATGCAAATTTGTCACTAAGAGCTGGATTCCAAAAAATACATAGTTGATCTGCTGAGAACTCTTTTCCTCTGTGACTGCTTTTGAACCACTGTCTGTGGAAAGGATATAAAAGAAAGAATAAGGCTCTCATGTCTATTCCAAACTTTTGTGAGACATAGTGAAGACATCACAGTGAAAGTCTGGCTGGCTCCAGCTGGCTGTTACTTGTCTGGACAACTCCGCTGGAGCCAGTGGTCATCCACCACTGTAAAATAAGCTACCACCCTGTACCTGGGGGGCACTCCATTAGTTTATCCTACATAATGAGCTCTATGCGACTTAGTCATGTTGGGCCACTGTGCCCAAATTTAAAGCAGATTCCTTATGTTATTAACAACACCCAGGTCACATCCAAGGTTGCTCCAGTGGATGAGTGTTGTTGTGTGGGCAGGTGGAAGTCTGATTTTTAAGCTGCTCCTGTTCGGGTGGCATAGTATGTGTAGCTGTGCATTAACACGTATGGAAAAGGGTCGTACAGTCAGGCCTGACCAAACAGCGTAGCTGAAACATGGCCAGCCTTGTGATGAACAAGGGACAACTGACCTGACAGCTCTGTGGGGATGGTGGATCCTGGGGATGTTCCCTGGATTATTTCCTATATCTTGAAGAAATTAAGTGCAGCGGTTCTCAGCAATCAGGGAAAAGAAAGATTTAACTTGTGTAGTACAGTGAAAGCTGATGTAAGTCTAATCAGTCTGTTAAAAATCAGAGTGTGACAGCAAAAGAGGTGAAACTTCTCAGAGTGGCACCAAATCCCCCTTTCTCCTTATAGCTTCACCACCTGCCTTGCAGGTCTCTTAAAAGATGGGAGAAGCAAAAACGTGGATCAGTTTTGTTGACTGGTTGTGAAACTTGGGGTTTAATCACTTATGTGAGCTGAGTGGACAATTTCTGCTGTTGCTTCAGCTTCTGAGACGGTGTGCTTTAAAAACCTGCTGCACTAGCTTTTCACCAGTTAAGATAAACGTTTTTGAGAGGGAGAGAGAAAATAAGCATGTTGGGAATATCCAGTAAATAGAAAAGTTTTTGTCTTTTTCTCTCTTTTTACTCAGAGATTTGCTGTTTCGGCTGGGATTGGTGAGCTCATGATCTATAAATAGGTTCCATCCAGGGAGGGGAGAGGGAAGAGGCAGGAGGCTCTAATTAATTATATAGAAGTAGGGTTTTTTTCACAAAATAAGCAGCAAATCCAAGATGTTTGAAGCCAGGCTTGCTGGGCTTGGGGGTGGGGTGTGCCTACAGCATTTACTAGTGAGATCATGGAATAGGACAGGAAATCTCTCCCTAATGCCAAAGAAAACTTTTTTTTTTCCCTAGTTCTTTTTATGAAACAACTGTTGAGGTTTCCCAACCCCTTTTCAAGCTTATTGTCTGATTATGAGTTAAAGGATCAATTCAGTATCAGAATACAGGTCCAGATGCTACGGTCCTCCAGATCTTTATATGCACATTTGGCTGTGTGCATGTCAGTGTGCTCGGGTCTGCGGTTTTGCTTGCTCATGTAAGTGCTGGGATGACAAGGGTCTTTGCTGGTGAAACAGCAATTTGTGGAGCTGCAGAATTTATGATGTGCAACATTCACGTTTGCTGATTTGGTTTGTTAGGCAGTATCTGTGCATTGAAAAGTAAAGGAAAACTTTTGGTCCCTGTGACACCTTTAAAATTAGACCTTTGCAACACACGTACAAAATCTTTTTATTCTATTGTATAATTTGATTAGGCATCCAATATTTTTCAATTATTGCATTCAAGGATAGATGCCAATTTAATTACGATGTCTAGCTAAGCAAGTCTGTATTGAATCTGTATCTCCCTCTTTGTAATGTTTCTCCTAGCAGGTTATGATTAACAGTAATTTTCACACTATAGTTGCTATTGCTGCTGTTTTATCATTGACTTGTCCTTCATCTTATTCACACTGTTGCATTCACCTGTGTTTGGAAATTATTTCCAACAGAAGAAACCTGTGAAGCTCAGGTGACAGACCTGTTTTGTTAAAAGAGTAGAGCCATCTTAACTACTTTGTCATGAATATCTTTTTCCTCCTTATGTGTGATTCTGTCACACACTTTGGCAAGTGAAGTGCATGCAGAAGAGTTTCTGAACACAAGATGTTTGCTTGAAGTTGCCAAGTAAACTACATTAAAAAAAAATCTGGAATAAAACTCTTGAGATTTTCACTCTGAGAGCAGAAATTTTCCTGGACCTTTGATGGCCACCTGTGCTGGATCACTGCCATTCATCTTCAAAGCTACTGTCAGTAGTAGGATTATTTTTATTCCCTGTACCCCTCCCTCTTGCAGCTCCCAAGAGGCCCCATGGCCTTCCCAGGTGGCCCGGTGCCACTACTGCGTGCCACCACCACCACCACCTGGGGAGCTGGCCTCAGGGAAGCAGTGCATCCTGCCACCAGGTGCAGCGTTCCCTGTCCCTTTCTCTGTCCAGCCTCTGGCGTGTGTCATGCTGGGAGCTGGGTGTTGATGACTGGTATTTGAATACTATGTGCATTTTTGACTCCTGAAACAGATGAGCAAAAAAAAGAAACCCAAACCTCAAAACTGCTGACTCAGTTTGTGGGACACTGAGATTTCCAAATGTGAGTGAATTGCTGATGCCGTCGGCACTGGCTGTGGGCTGAAGGAACTGGGGAAGGTCCGTGCCTGGCAGGGGCCAGCCCAGAAACACAGAAGAGGTATTGACTGTCTGTTCAGCTAACAGAGTACTGCTGGCAAAGAGGCAAAGCAGGCATCAGACTGCTAGTTATACAAAAAACCCCAGGGGCTCAAAGGGCTTTCAAGGATGATAATCGGAGCAACTTTTAAGAGGTATCTGAGGTAGATCGGACCCACCATTTTGGTCATTTCAGATTATTTTTACTTGCATTATCGTACAGTGTCAGGAAGAGTTCCCAGTCAGTAATACCACTGATCCTCTTTGTGTTCTTGCAGTTCTAAAATACCCAGTGAAGCCCCATTTTGGAGGAAAGTGTGGTATCTGTGGAATTTTGAGTTAGAAAAACCGAGATGTTGTATGCATAAGAAGGGGCCTCCAAGATTAAATTACTCTGAGCTGCACTTGCTCTCAGTCGTAGGGAAACTCAGCCTGAGCCAATCTTTTTATTTGAAAAAAATCCTCAAGCTTTCACGAGCTCAGGCATCCCTAATTGCTCTGTACATGTGGGTAACTATGACCCACATTCTTTGGTGACCTCAGTTGCTGTGGAAAGAAAGTACATCAGTATGCTCAGGGGGTGGTTAGTAAATGAATTGAGAAATCTTCATATCCTTGAAGCCTCGGTGAAGGCATTAAGAGGATTGTGAGGCAGGGAGCAGTAAGAGTAGGAGCAAAATAAAAGTTATGCTCTCAAAAAACTTAGGGAAACCCACAAGTTGTTGATAGCACAAGTGAAGGGCTTAGAACAAGATTATGAAAAGTGAGTTGAAGAAGCCACCTAAAACATCATCAGAGAGGTGAGCCTTTATTTTAGATTCCTGACATTGGAGGTGTTTGTGCTACCTGGCTTAGCTAGCTAAGCAAACTTTGCTAGCTAACCTTTGCATAGGAAGCAGATTACCAGCTGTGAACAAACTTATGTTCAGTGATAGCTCCCAAAAGTAAGAAGCTCTTAAAATGCAGGTCAGGTCTATATAACTGTCCTGTTGGGTGGAACAAAACATCCAGATGTTCATCTAAACTGTCATTTGGGAAAGTGTCCCTCTTCACCAAAAGTACAAACTGAAATTACTGAGGTATAAGTATGTTCTTTAAGTTGGGGTCCATGATGAGAATGAAAACCAGTACAAAGTTAGCCAAACTGTATTATTCCCAGTGCCTGCTGTAAACTGCTGCCTTTGGCACAGGTCAGAGAACTCACATTTCCAAGTAACTATTGGGAGAGTTAGTTGTAAAGTCTATATACTGGAGAGCATATGACAGGTAAATGCAGAGTATCTAACTTTTGAGACTTAACATAGTGTGGACAGTGTAAGTAGCCCTCCTTTGTGGTATTTTTTAGTATATTTGTTTTAGGACTTCTTGGATGAGGGTAGTGTTCATGGTTCCCTGTGGAGTCAAGTGTAATGGTTCACACACAGGCATTCTAGAACAAGAAAATCAGTGACAACATGAAAAGCAATAATGAGAGCGTGTGCTCTGGCAGTAAGTGCAGGGTTCCTCAGTATTCACTCTTGTCATTCTTCTTTTGTACCCCTTGGAAAACATGCAGCAGTATAAAAAAAAACCAACAAAAAACCCCCCCAAAAAACCCAACCAAAAAAAACCCAAGCTAACAAGTTAAATAAATTCTCAACATCTTCAAAACAGGAGTGTTCTGCCAACATATTATCAAGGCTTCCAGGAAATTTTCTCTGCTGTTCCAGAGTATATCTGCTAGTAGCCAGGACTTGCAGGGGAGATTTTTTCCCATCTAGACAACATCAAAAAAGCTTTAATTTGAGTATAGTTAAGCAAAGAGAAATATAAACTACTGGTAGTTTATTTTCTAATAAGTGTGTATGTGGGGGGTGTTCTCCTTAAAAAATAATACACAGTTTATCTTAACAATTCTGCAATGAAGATATTTTCAGTGCCTTTCATTAGTGGTTTTAATCCATTTAAAAATAACAGCTAGTCAGAAGAGTATTTAAAATGGTGAAATCAACTCTGGCACAGATAACCGTCAGTATTCAGGGTAGTACTGAACTTACCCTAAGTTCAGAAGTTAATATAACTTTCTGTTGGCTATCTGTATGATTTTATTTAAAAAATCAGGCCATATCTAGCACATCCTTTTGCAAGTTTAGTATTGCTCTGTTGCACCCCCTTGTTGACAATTCAGATGTAGTATCTGCTAGTAGCTTGTGTGCTTAGAAAAGCAGAGAGCTGGCAGACCATAGATGAGTGTTAGCATAGCTGAATTCTCACTTTCTCTGTGAGGACACTGGTGAGTGCAAAGTAACACAGGTGACCTGTACTTCTATATTTGCTTTTGCTGATAGTCATCATTTGGTAGAAGAGTTGTCAGATAGATAAAAGCCTGATACTGGGGATTGTTGAAGAGGAGTTAATGGGCTGAGGGGGAATCCTTAAGGAGATGCTTGAGGTAAGGAGCTTGCAGCCAGTCATAGGTGGGGATAAGGGGTGGAAACAAGTAGAGGAAACGTGCTGATGAGTCTGGGTTGGGGCCAACATCAGCCCAGAGGAATTGTTCTACCTTTGGGGAAGGAAGGAATGACCTTAAGGGTGGGAAATATAAAACCAGAGTATGATTATATGAACTGCCAGATCAAGCTCAGGAAGGTTGAAGGGTTTGGCTGGACACAATTGAGGCAGAGAAGGGTCAGAGCATGTCAGCTGATCAATAAGTCATCACATACAAGCTATGTGAGACTCCCTTGGGGAAAAAAAACCCCAACCATATGCAATCTGACTTGAAAATTATTTAAAAAATATATTTTGATATCAAAATTTTGATATAAAAAAAAAGTCAAGGTGAAGCTAAGGAATTTTCAATATTCTTCTTTGGGCTGTGCCATTTTCACTTGTGATGGCCATTTTTGGTCATCTGCATTCAGGAAGAGGGAGCTCCATTAGGAGCAACCTGTTGCTTTGGTATGTCAACATGAAGACTCTTCCCAGAGGCAGTCTCTGAGCTGTGACTGCGTTTTATCCAGAGCCAGACAACCATTCTTCCACCAACAGTTCTCTCTTACTGTTTTCTTAAGGCATTCTCTTTTCCTTCTTCTTAAGTCTTAGATTTGGCAGCTAACCAAGTTGAAAAGAACTCTTCAAGGTCAAAGTAAACAGTATTTAAGAAATCTTCTAAAAATGTTTGTTTCGGGAGGGGTGGGGGCAAATGGCAGCCATCTTTGAGAAGAGTTTGGTTCTAATAAGGGGCGTTTTGTAGCACCATACCTAAAGTAACCTGGTCTTGCGCTCCAGCTGGCACTGGTCCCACCTTTGTACCATGAAAGCATTACTATTAAGTGAGCATACTATCAAGGGAAGACAGGCTTTTTAAATGCCAAAATACATGCAGCAAAAGACTTATTTGGTATGACCTGTTCTAGTGCTGACAAGCCATTTTCTTCCTGATAACCTACCTTACGTGGCCAAAAAAAATTGCAGTTCTCTTGCAGTTGAGTCATGATCTCTTTGACAGGAAAAGAGCCAGAATCTGGAGTAGTTCAATGTTTTATATTCCCAGATAATCAGCTAGGTGAAGCCAGCAAAAAGATACTGTGAGTTATTCCAGGGTAACGATCCTATAATCCAGCATCCCATCAATGTGGTTAAAATGCTTTACTCACGTTGAAACTCTTCTGGACCAAGCTGAATGCGTTGTTTAAAGCATTCAGCTTGATCTAGCTTGTTTACCTGCCTTTAAAAAAAAATTACTGTTAGCACCTGACTTTCTTCTGGTTGTATCAGAGATGTTTGGGGCAGTAAGGACTTGACTGCGTGTAGTGTGGGGCTTAGAGACAAGAATATAAGGAGATACGGCTCCTAGACACATCTCTTGTTGTTGTTCTGTGGTCAGATATACTTAGAGCTCCCATTTTCAGCAACTGCCTGCTTCTGCTGAGGCAAGTATTGGCCAAAGATGCTCATGGAGGAGACACCTGGTGTCCCACAGTGCAGACTGCGTAGTGCACCAAGTGAGTGTCTGAAACAGCAGAGAGATGGGAAGAACTGGGAAAGAACATGAGCATTGCTGAAATTTCTCCTCTCTCAGGTTTTAAATGTAGCGAATATCAATGTTCCAGCTTGCTGCTTCTAGGCATTATATTAATATGATTGTTACCAGCTTCCTGCACTACTTATTTGAAACCACACATAATATTTACACTTAAAAACACTTATGTCCAGAAGTAAGGCCGTTGTGTTACATCTCTGCTTATACCCCTGATCACATACCCCAAGGAGTATGTTTGACAGCATTATGCTGCAGAATTTAGGTTGAGTTGTTGTATGCCCCGTATGGAGTTAGAACTTGACTGTTTCATTGCTCATGTTGTAATTATCAGGAACTTTCTTTCTGTGATAAAGGACTTTGAGAAACACTGTGAACCAGCTTGAGCTGAATGTTTCTCATACCCAGGTCTGGATTTGTTATGCAGTAATTATATAGCTATTTGGCTAATTAGCTGGCTATTTATCTGATTGACTGTCCTAAGAATATAAAATGCTGTGAAAAGTTTCAGAAAGAAAACAAATTTTTTTCCAGATAGAGCTTCTGTCTCGTTGGAAGAGAAACTTCCAACTCCTTTGACTATGTTTTCTGAGCAAACTAGAAGCTGCTATGAAAACTCATGCAATATGCTGAGATCTCAGCTGGGTTGTATTGTCATAGAGAGAAGCATTGCACACTAAAAGTGTTACCTAACATCAGCAAGAACTGGCATCCAAAATTTCTGTAAGCCCTGAGTTGCTCTGCTTAAGATAAGACAGCACCAACCCTTCAGCCTGCTGGAATAGTGTGAAAATTGAATTTATTTAGAGCTTACAGAAATGTGAAGAAACAATTCACTCTCTCTCTCCAAAACAGTGCACTGCAAATAAAGCCTGAAGCCAGACAGTGAGCACTGACAGAAAACCAAAATGTTTACTCATTAGCTGAGCTTCTCCATCCTAATCACATAGCAAGGCAAGAGGTCCATGAGAAAAGTTTTCTTTTAGAAATGTGCAAGGGCTGAACCACTGTGGTGCAAGCAAACTTATTTCTGCTGTTTCTTAGCATTGAACAATTTGACTTTGCAGCATTATTGGAACCATAGAATACCTCGAGTTGAGAGGGACCCACAGGGATCATTGAACCCAACTCCCTGCTCCTCACCAGACTACCTAAAATTAAATTGCATTACTAAGAGCATTGACCAGATGTTCCTTGAACTCTGATAGGTTTTGTGCCATGACCACTTCCCTGGGGAACCTGTTCCAGTGACCAGCCTCCTCTCAGTGAAGAACCTTTTCCTAATGTCCAATCTGAACTTCAGTAATGTTGTATTAATACTAATCATTAAACTGACTGATATGCTAATGAAGCCAGAAGGTCATTCAAGTCAATTTTACTGCATCAGTTGAACTGCTGCAAGCAACAGCAGCAAAAACAGCCAATGCAATGTTATCTGACATTTCCTTAATGGACCATTATAAAACCACTGGCAACTGCCTGCCTGCTGCCAGGGCTGCAAAGGCAGGCAGCCACCAGCATGCCAAATGAAGCAGCACTGCACTTCTTCCATTATCAAGATGATAATTCTTTCTGTTATCCTCTTTTTTGACATCTCTGAAGGGATATGGCCTTGAGGAGAGGAGGCAGCCGCTTGGGTCTGTCTGGTCACTGTCACCACCAGACAGCTATGTAAATAGAAACCTCTCTTCAATGAACAGAGGCTGGGAGTTGATGAAAGAGAGTTCATAGGTTGCCACAGTTAGACAGCAAGGGACATTCGAACAACACAGAACCAAGAATGTTCCCAGAGGAAATAGCTGTGAAATTTTTCATTTGGTTACACAGCTGCTCAGAGTTGGTGTTCACTTGATCACTCGTGTAAAACTGGAGAACCTCCCAGGCTGCCGAGAGGAAAAGGCAAGTGAAGGGGATGCTTCACCCATGAAGCTCTTGCTCTGCTGTTTTGAGTTAAATGGAGGAGAAAATCTAACACAGCATATGAGAGTGTCAGCTTTGTGTGACTGAAGGTAGATATTTGATTTTCTGGGCAGTGCTATCTTTTGTGTTTGTGAAAACAGAAGCCTACTGAAGATTGCAAGGAAATAAATCCATAAAGAAGTTGAATGGGGAGGTTGCTGCTCTGGTGTTTGAGTAGTACTGGAGTACAGGCATCTCCAAGCATGCATTGATTTTCTCCTTATGTTGTTTTCGTATGAAACTAGGGAAATACTGTCTGAGTCAGACAGGAAAGGTAGCATTAGATCTGTGACTTTCTATAAATGCGTGCCCTGATTTGAACTATGATTTCAAAGATAAAGGAGATCTTGTCTTTCAGATATCCAGGAAGCAGTTAAAAGATCAAGAATCTGGATGCTGTCAGACTCATCATTAGGATAATAGTAATGTCTATAGAACACTAATGTTGTGCTTGGGTCAGAACATGAAAGGCAGAGAGGCATTCCCTGGAGATGATGGACTCATAGCCTGAGCCCATGGTTCAGGAAGCTACTTCCACATATGCTTGTTCCAGCTAAGAATGGTACTCATGTAAATTTTAAGTGCGTATTTAAAGCAGAACTCATATCTGAAGTGATTTGGGAAATGTGCATAAGGAGACAGGGTCTGGGCTTCGAAAACTGATGCAGGTACTGAAAATAGGTCAAATAAATCATATGTGCTGTAGTTAAGAGATCCTCAGCTACGTGTTTAGAATAGAGTTAGTTTCTAGATTCAGTTGTCTAAGTTTAGGCATTCATTTTGTTGCTGCATAATATCATTACCATGGCTCCAGTGATGATCTAGTCAATATTGGAGCCTAGAGAGACATCAAGCCCAGTCTAAACTAAACATCTGCATTTTGTCTGCTGAACCATTTTCTACATCCATGGACTACGATGGGAGCAGTGACACATAGATCTCATAGCAATCACTTGCTGTGTAGGTACGTAAGAGTGCATATCAGATTCCAGAGCTGAATCCCACTCCTAAAGTCTAGTGAGATGAACTTGTCCACAGTCACATAGCATAAAACTGTCCCTCGTAATCTGGAGGTGAGCATATGCTAACCTGGAGCCAGACACTTTATAGAGCAATGAAACACTCTGCATTCATCAGAAGTACTTTTTGCTGTTGTAGTGGAGTCACCAGTCACTCAAGATAGGGTTGCTCCAACTTTTTTTATTTGTATTATTTGACAGTGTTCATAGTCTGTCAGTGTTTAACATGGGGAGAGGCTCATCCCTCTACTTTATCTGTGCCACCGATGTATCATTAAATAAAGGGTATCCATACCAACGTGGTTCATCCTGTGGAGCAGAGAAAGAGGGTCAGGGCAGTGAATGACACCAGGACCAAATTAATGTTTTCTCCAGCATCTGTGTGTGGCACGGTTTGGTCACTGTCACCCAACACAGTTCTCTCTCTCAACACAACTCGGACCATCAGTTGTTCCCTCTGTTTATTAAAAGACAGCTTTCAAATGGGGAACCTGTATTCTGGACCATTTGAAAGCTGTCTTTTAGTAAACAGAGGGAATAACTGATGGTCTGAGTTATCAAAGAACTTGGGCTGATCCCCTGATTATGTGTTTAGTCATGTGGTATTTCTCCATGGTCTGTCTCTTGGAGCAATTTTCTGATTTTTGTGATCTTCTCCAGGCTGACCTGACTGAGGCAGAGTAAGGAAGTGCAGCCCTGCGCTTTTCCTTATTCAATGAGTATTAGTTTTCTGGGAATAACAGTGCTACGGTGGGAAACATTTAGTCTTCTACTACACTTCATCACAATGGTATTTTTTAGTAATCCTCTTTTTCTCCCCAAATCTATCACCTTGTGTTCTTCTTGATTTTCTTACAGGAGGAGCTGGGCATTGCCTGTGAGTTGCTGGAGTCTGACTTCCTCAAGTGCAGCGTGGGATTTCCTTTCATGAGATCAAAATCTAGGGTAACGTTGTGATATTTGCATTTGCAGATTGATGGTTCGTTTACCTCCTTGTCTCCAAGGAGTGGCTGGAAAGGCAACTGCTCTGGTAAATGTCTGTGACTGACACATTCTGTAGCTTTCTAACCCAGATATCCAAGCCTTTCATGGTTACTAGAATATGCCCACCAGATAGAGCCAATGACGGCACTGTGCTCTGCAATGCAGCGCTCTTGAAAAAGATGCAAGAGTTGCAGCTATGAAAAACTTACGTTATTTCCTTTGCAGAAACTTAGAAAAGGACACTTTGTCTTATTTATGTTGTCTTATTCTGTTTTTATTTTTGTCTTCTTTCACATTAAAGTGCAACTGAATTTGTATGAATTACAATGAAAAAGTCTTACTGACTTTTGCGTATTATGGTCTCCTGGTAGCTTTTAAAGAGGATTTTGTTCAATAATAGAAGATGATGAACTCTCTCATAATCTTTAGAAATCTGGCTGGGTTCTTTCTGTCAGTAAGCTGAGTTGTACAAATGACCAGCCCAGAAAGATGAGAAGATGAGGAATAACTTCAGGATGAACTGAACAAAATGAGTCTGAAATTTTTCAGAAAACTTCAGTTTCAAAAACTAATCCTTTCCATTTGAACTGACATGTCCTTTGACCCAACATGAAAATTTTTGTGTTACGTGTTTTAATGAGTGCAACATGCTCTCTTGAAACATTTAAAAATATTTTAAATGGGATGGAAAAAAATAAACACAGTAGCAAAATATCTATAATGTAAGAATTTCAGTGTTTTGCTTCAGAATGACATAGTTGGGTTATCCTCAGGGTTGTTTTTTTTCAGCAAGTCATTGAAATTAGCATGAATTTGGAAGCTATTTCACTTGGCCAAAACCTGTTTTGGAGTTAGGCAGAAAAGTTGTTGCATGGAGAAGCTAATGTAGAGCTACAGTGGTCATCAAAGTAGGTTCTCTTTTCAAGATTAGCCCTTGATTTTATCCGTTATGGTGGGTTGTCTGAATACTGCTTTAGCTTGTGTGGGTTGCTCCAAGTCTCCATGCAGGCCTATGGTGTGATCTTTGTTCCCCCAAAGAATCTCTTCACCAGCAAGTAACACACAGATGGGTGCTGTGGTAGTTTCAGGTAGTGATCCCCTTCCCCTGGCAGATGATCTCAAGAAATATTTTTGAATGGCAATTCTAATAAAGGCCTTTTCATAATGAAGGAAAAATCAAATTCTCTAGTATTTGAACAGAGACACAATTGCTAAGATTTAAAAGCTACTCTACAGTAGAGGAAGGTCTCTTACACATTTCAAAATACAGTACTTTTATACAGCTAGGCCAGTAAAATATATATGGAGCTTCAGAATATATACATTTTGAAACAGCATACAGTGTCTTTTAATACCACTTTTTCTTTGCGCAGTATGACTTCAGCGTGATCTTTGACACAAGCCACTTGTCTGGGCAGGAAGAAACACTTACCTTCCTTGTCACTGCCCAAAGGTAAGGGAGCCTTTATGCACCTTGATGACATGGACATTCCTTGTCACACGCACTGTGCATTGCATATGCTTGACAGTTGCGTGATATTAGTTGTAAATGTGTATGTGTAGTAAATAAGGTTAAATTACTGGGGCTAAATGCGTGTCTTTTGGTAATACAGAGGAACCATGTGACACAGCTTCCTGAAAAATTAGGTAGGATTATACTTCGGCTTTCTTTGGCAGGCAGTTGCGATTCTGAAGGAGTATTTTGTGTTCTTTCAGTTGGAAGGCCCTTGTGTTTCTGTGCCCATCCCTTTTGGTATCAAGCTCAGTTCAGCTGTGGCTGATGAGCGGCACCAGGCAGACCCATTTGTTCCAGCATTTGAATGAAATAAGCATGCTTGGGTGCAAACCAGAAAAGTCAAATGCTTTCATCAGATGGTCAGGGATCTCACCGACAGTTTCCAAAGTTGCATGTCTGTTTTTTCCCCCCTCTGGGTCTTTAGCAAGCTATGACAGACTGCGTGAAACAGCTGGATAGGGTACTTCCCAAGGGCACTTGGAGCAGGCGTTGAAACAGGGTGATGCCAAGTATGTGTGCACAGGGATTTTATCTTGGGCAGAATAGAAGGTGTGACACCTGGTCTGTGCCTCCTAAGATGATGTGCCACAAAGAAGCGGGTTCCATGTGTAGTTCAGTCACAGGCACTGTTAAGGTGTGTATGAGAACTGATGGTGGCACAGCTACATCAGCCTGGGCTCTGAACTGCTGCTCTGATGTGTGACTTGTTCCTGCTTGTGCTTACTGTGTAAGTGGGCCAACTTCATACCCTCCAATGTCAAAATCAGGATCTCCAGCCTGGACTCTCCTCCTCGATTTGATGACACCTCACCAACCGGCTGGAGATGAGAGATGAGATGTAGCAGTTGCTGAGTGATTGCTCTCACAGGGTGTAGTCCTCCCCTGCAGTAACAGCTGTAGGCAGGAACAAGATCCTGCAGCACGTGGGGCTGGTATGAAACACTGAAAGTGAGACCTCACATCAGAAAGGCAAGACCATGTCTTGCATGTTAGAGAAATTTTATTCTTCATAAAGAGAAGATCAACATGTGTTCAGACGACCCCATGATACTTCTGGGACAGGGAGATGCATCAGTATTTAAGTGAATGCCAGCTGTTGCAAAGATGGGTCATCCCTGCTTTAAATTTGCCCAGCCAGTGTTTCCCAGATTGTACCGCTCATTTCCCCGCCTTGGATAGTACAGGGCTTTCCTCTGTAACCTTGCTCCTCAGATTTCTGTGCCCTACCAGTGAGAAAGGTTAGTCAGTGCCGTTAGATGGAGCAAAGAAATAAATAGTAGTTTGTACACATAGTGCAAATGCTCAGTGGGGTTAAAAGAAAGTTTCTCATTTCAGAAGGATAGCTGGGAGGATAGTTGAGTTTTGAAGGATTCAGCTGAACCTCCAAAGACAACAGTGCAGGTCCCAGTGCTGACTGCCCTCATTTTTGCTATGACTTTGGGGAGGTTGCTCAATTCCTTTGCTGTCCAAGTGGTGTAATAAAATCTTTCTACCACAAGAGTTGCAGGGAGCCCTGGGGTAAAGTCAGTGATAAGGAAATGGAGAGGAAGTGTCTGTGCTGTGGCCAGACTGCAATGAGTGGGGACATTGTTTCTTTCCACACAAAGCTGGAGCTAGTCTGGCAGAAATGGCTGGACACAGAGAAGCTATGTCACGCTGTCA
Organism: Falco naumanni; assembly: GCF_017639655.2. Classification (NCBI taxonomy): domain Eukaryota; kingdom Metazoa; phylum Chordata; class Aves; order Falconiformes; family Falconidae; genus Falco; species Falco naumanni. Next base: position 21,070,002 of record NC_054057.1, on the reverse strand, counting down.
TGGGAAAGTAAGTATTGCCCTTCAAGTGGCCACTTAAGCGTATCCCTTGAAGCTACAAATTTGGCAGTAGCATCTGTAACGAGAGAATAGTTCAGTAGTGGGAGAGATCAATTGGAGAAAGAACTAAACATTACATTCCATTTACTCTTTTTGTTTAAAAAAAACAAACCAAAACTCAAACCCGTCTTCTGTGCTTCCTGGCGTGAACTTTTTTTCTAGAGATATATTCTCCTTTCCTCACAGTACCTTTGCTCCATTTGAAACAGATAAGCACATACCTATGAACTCTGTATGGAATTTGCTTTCTTATTCTGCTTGCCATCATGGTATCTCAGTATTTGTGTTGGATGAGAAGTGTCTCTATTTTGGACTCTTCTTTGAGCATGCTCAGAGGAAAAGCTTTTACTAAGTGTTTTTTTCCTGGGACTGAAAGTTTGTGGGTCTTTTCCATCTGGGCCATAGTTTTATTAGCAGACATGGCCAATGTGTCGGTTGCAGAAAGCTGAGCTGTATCTATGCATGTATGTAGCTGGCAGGCTCTGTTTTTGTAATCTGAGCAACTCAGCATCTGCATGGTATCACTTGGGATGTTACTGCCTGCTGTTGCATCAGCGATACTGTCCTCAAATAAATAGGATAGTATCTTTTGTTTTGCCAGTTTGATTTGTGAATAAATCCAATGAACTGCAAGGCAAAAGAGATTCCAGTCACTGCTGAAGAAATCGGAAATAAATGTAACATATCTTTCAAGATTGTTCTTCTGAACTGTCGCCCACCAAGTAGACTCACCATCAAAATTAGAATAATTACAAGTTTTCATGTTGGACGTGCATTTCAGGAACCTTTCCCAGACTTCATACATTAAGTGTTCACACTGAAATAAACTGACTCAAATGGGAGATGATTGCTCAGTTTTCTCTTTCCTCCATCTGTTTTCGACCAGTTGTGGCAACTGCCTTTGAAAATGTAAAATAGAAGTGCTTTTTTTTCTGGAAACTAAGTACAGAAAGGGGGAATGAAACCACTGAGAGGTTACAGCCAGTTCAGTACGAGAGTTTTGCCAAAAAAGCTGCTTGTAGTGGCACCGAATTGGTGCTGTGGTACAACGCAGATACGTAAAAAGCACAATTTCATTTACTGAGTCAAGACCCTCTGTGGGGTTTGTGTACCCCTCCCAAAGTGATGTATAGTCAGGCTGGGAGAAAATGAACCCTTGCATTGGAGTCTAAATGTCCTTGTTTCTCTCCACTATGTATGATGGTTGCTTTAGTTTTGCACTGCTATTTGAATTCACACCTTGCTCCAAGATAGGTTTTTTGGTGTGTGCCTGATCTTGTTGCAGCCACAAAACTCCTGCTTTCTGTGTGTGCCCTCTCCAAAGTGGGTGAACAAATGTAACTCTTAATCTTTTAAGAGGCTTCTTAAGGAGAGCTGACATCACTGAATAGAGAGGCTCAAAGTACAAGGCAGGAGATGATAACTGTAAAACTGTGTGATATATTGCAAAGGCTGTCAATTTATGGCGTGTTTCTTTTTCCTTTCTGGCACAGTGGAAACCTAGAACGGACTGAATTTTTGCATGATAATACTCTAACCCTGTCGGTGCCCTTGATGCATGAAGTGGACTCATCTATCAGTGGGTAAGTACTAGTCACCAAATGAAAACAACAAAAATAATAATAATCCTAACAATAACAGCTGAGTCTTTTCCAGCGAAGAACTGAATTCTTCTCTCTGTTTACATGTAGCCAGACTGTTGTTTTTTCCCTGCTTCCCAGACTCTGGAAATACAACCTCTTTTGTAATCTGGGAGTTTTATTTGTTGTGCCTTTCATTCCAACACACTGCCTCTTTCTCGTTCCTTCCTAGCTCGCACTAATTAGTTACCATCACATCTGTAGATATGATGGACCTTAAAATAAAATAAAAAGAGAACAAGTAAATCACATCTTGTTCCTTAGGGCATGTCTTTAAGGATATGGTTGAGAATTACCAGGCCAAAGTTAGGGTCAAATGTTCTGGGATTCTAAGGAGCCTGGTGGAGTCTAACTGTTTGCCTTTCTGTTTAATTTCACAATCAGAATTCGCTTCTGCTTCTGTTAATTTTCCCACTCCCTCTGCTCCCCAGCCTGTGAGGCCTCTGAATACCAACTGAGGAACATCACTCACCCTTTTACTGAAATACTTGTATAACACATAGCTGATGTCCTCTCCCTGGGGCTGCATGTGTGCAAGTTCCTGCCTTTGTACTCAGGGGTCTTCCCTTCCACTCCTGTATTACAATCTTAATTCTAGAATTAAAGATTTGTGGACAGTCCCAACAGACAGACTGTCCTTTAGCATAGGCAGTGCTCGAATTTAAACTGGGGGACCCGGCGCTCGAGGTGAATTAACATCCATGTAGAGTAAGGAAGTTGACATTCATTCCTGAACTGGGGAAGCAAAAACTCATCAGCAGTGTCCCCAAGAGGTCAGTGTCTCTTTTAGCTGCCGTTTATGGCAACCATCAGGGAATACATACTGTCTAAATGACCAGTGCAGGTTGGCATCAGCAGAAGTCAAAGATTCCCTTGACCAGCATGCTACATGTGTAGGAGCAAAGTTACCTGCACTGACATGTGATTTGTGTGTAAAGCTGGGTAAACTCAGATTCATGGTCTAGTCTGGGGTTTATCACATAAAGCTGCTTTCCTCTCTTGTTGCATAGAAATAAAACCCCTTAATTACCGCCACAATAGTCGGAGTGGGTGGAAGATATGCTTGAGCCTGCTCAGAGGAGTGAAGAGTGCTGTCAGACCTCACTAGATGACTAGCAAGGAGAAAAATCTCCTCTATATTGAGAGTGCAGTCTCAGGAGCATGTTCTGGAAATATTGAATGCTTTCATTGTTGCAGATTGCGTAGAAATTTAACTCTATATCCCTTGCTTCTTGACGCTTTGATACAGATGGATTTTTGTATAGCTTCACAGATGAAAGCATTTGTATCTCTATATTTAGATTTCTGTTTGTCCCCTACAGAATACTGCATGCCAAAAGAAATGATAAAAATTGGTCTCTCTTCTTTCTCTTTGGAATGTACCTTTTTAAAATACAAGGTATCTGAATTTATAAGCCCCACCCAACTGGCTACGTGGATTATTTCTTTCTCATAGACAAAGTTTAGTTAATTCAAGTTCACAGAAATGTCCAGCTACCAGTTGGGCTTGTTGGAGGGCACAACATTCCCAGGCATGGCAATATTAATACTACTGGGTTTTGGACAGTGTTTTTTTAAAGCTTATTTTTGTTAGCTCTCCTGCATTTGAGTCTATGAGAGCAAACTTCATCCCTGGTCATAAATAGCCCGGAAGGGCTTGTACCATGTTTGGGAGGAGACTTCTGGCACAACGCCGTAAATGAGAGAAAAAAATCTGCCTCTCCCTGTTTCCCCTAGTAGTCCCTGGGGTAGGAGGCAGGCCGGGAAAAAGGCAATGTACCTTAACAGGCTCAATATCCTGCCTCAAAAAACTCTGCCCCAAAAGGACAGCTTTGGAAGGAAGCAGAGGTTTAGGCAATCCCTCGCCAAGGTCTCTCTGAAATTACACCAGGACCCTTTCCAGCCAGTGGAGCAGCCTGAGATTAGAAGGAGGCACAAAGGCTGCTTAAACCATTCCTAGTCCTCTCCTGCAGGATTTCCAAGTACTATGTGGTGCTTCCAAGTCTTTTCCAATAAAACCCTACTGCATTTTCTTTTGTGATAAGATGATAAGGGTAGCTGAGGAGACTTGGCCTGTGCCACTGTAGTTGAAAGTAAGTTATATCCCCCTCTACTCTTCCCTTAAACGATCTGTTAAGCATAAAGGTGGTGAAGCTCAGATAATTAATGAAGTGTTTATTCATTGCACAAATCATCCATGGCAGGGGATCCTGGAGAAGAGGTTTTGTGACAGGAAAGGAGAAAAAGAGATAAATAGTCAAAAGAATTCTGCTTCAGTGATGGGATTTTAACCCAGGTCAGTTGAGATGTTGCTTATGTAGTCCAGTGTGGTCAAAAGGAAATCAAACCACAAATGATAGATCAATGTAAAATACTCACAAAGAATTTGACATGACCAGAAAGCAAGGGGTTCAGTTCAGCTTGCCACAAATACAGTTAATTTTGTTGACAAACACTGCTTACTAAACCTATGTCTTGATCTTTCAGAGAAGTCTTCCCTACTTCATTTTTCTATGGTGATTCTGTGGAAGCATCCAACTTTGTTCAGTTGGAAAACCATGAATGCCTTTTCCAGTCTCTCAACTTCACACTGCAGGTAAAATGGATCCTTATTTTGACTGCTTTCCTGCTTGATAGAGCATTCTGGTTTTGTATATCTTTTTTTTCTGAATCACAGTATGCTGGGCAATGCATTCTTGATTGGATGCCATATTTACAGCATGCAGGAATGGTGCATTTCCTTATCTGAATGTATTATAATTAGAATTGCAAATAGGGCCTCTCACTTCCATAGGAATGAAGCTGCTACCATTTGTTTCTCCTTTACCTTTCATTACGTGCTGAGTAAAGAGCTCTAGTTACTGAAGTGCCACATCTTGGATGCAGTTGCAGGTTCAAAAAGGAGGAGTAATTATTTTTAGTGGAATGGCCATTGAGCGGAGGAGTGGGCAGCCTTTATCCATGAGAACAAACGTATACCTGTGCAAGCGATTCAGATCTGCTAAATGCACCCAGCATGAAAATATACTATTACTGATACAGTACAGTACAGGGAGGAGGCTATGACTCTAGTAAGACAGGTGTGAGAGGGTTTCAATAAATTGCTCATAGCATCTCAGCATTATTCAAGTATTAGCTATAGATTACACTTCACATGGCAGTTAGGTGGGTTCCTGATGTGGCAAAATACATGGATGATTTATTATAACAAACTCTTGTGATACAGCCAAAATGAACTCGTTTTGCTGCTGTAACTATTACAAGCACTTCAAATCCTTTTTGACCGCTAGATGGAACTAGGGAATGATAAATCATGCAGAGGTGGGGGACTCATTTATTGTAAAAAAAATAGTCTTTCACCTTTTTTCCCCTTTCTGTTCTCCTAGGCATGAATGCCACTTAGCTCGTAATGAGTAACACATGTCTGCCCCCGTGGACAGACTGTGGTCCAGAGCAATTAAGCCCCCACTGTCATGCAGTGCCCTTAGCTATTTACTGAAAAGGAGTGAAAGCAGGATTTCAGGACATTAAAGCTTTTGTAAACCAGGCTATTAATTCTTGTGATTCTGATTTCATTCTTGAGGGTTTATAGGTCTTACCTCCTCCCTCCCCTCCCATAGCCAGTTATTGGTTAAAAACAGATAAAGAACAGATGTACTGATGCTTTAACTAAATGAATATTTTTCAACTAAAAAAAAAAAATGATGAGAGGTAAGGAGGTAAGGGAGAGAGAATCTGTATGTTGGCAGAGCCACCATTTGTCCTGCACCATCTTCTTGTGTCTTATGCACACACTTAAAGATGCAATATTAATATTTTTTCCATATAGAAGTAGAAAATTATACTCTAACAAGTCACAGACCTGCTCTCCAGTAACGTGGTAAACCTCATAACTGTGTGTGTCAGAGGGGAAGGGTAGAGTTTCATAATGGGCAGAGCATGGTTTGTATCACTGTTTGCTTAATTGTTTTTAACGATTTGCCTGCCATTTATTAAACTTCTCCAGATGGAGAAAAGTAATAGTTTCTTAACCAAGAAAAAGAGATGACTGACAAAAATAAGGGGCTTTGTAGTGGTTTTTATAAGTGAACATCTATACCATCTCCAGTGTGAATAAGGAAATATATCTATGCTTCTTTTTTTGGGTATCAAGATGTGCAATGAACATGTCTCTTCTGCGTTAACTCTTTTATCTGACCTCAGATAATCAAGTTTTTTAAAATGTCTAACATGAAACGTTATGTTTTTATTTCATGCAGCATTTATCATGCTCCATTGTAGCGGGATTTCTCCCCCTGCCTGGAGCCTCAGGGTTTTTGTAAGGATTTGGCATTGTGAACTGATTCTCTTTATCATTCAGGCATTTCTTCAAATATAAGCAGTGTTTGAAGAATGAAAACCTGTTGGTTTTAATATTTGTACTTTACACAATTAACAACTAATTGCTACATCTTTTAACAGTAGTGTCTTAGTGTGGATAAATACTCTAAGGGGCTTGGTGTTTTTACTGTATGCATTTACATTTGTGTTGTTAGAAACAACCAGGAACTTTCCTAATAAAAAATTTAGATAGACATGAAAATGTATTTTCATTGAATTTTTTCCATGGATTGTTTCTTTTCAACAAAAACCCACAAATTTTGGAATTTTCACTGGATATGTTTCAGTAATGGACTGGGAAGTCTGAGTTTTTGTTGAAAATTTGTGGGGTGGGGGTTGATAGAAAGCCAGTGTTTTCCACTAAGGGTTTTGTTTAATTGGAAACGCCAGAACTTGAATGGAAGTTGTTCACATGCATTTCCAAGCAACTCACTCAGCAAACCTACAGTCCGACAGTCACAATCATCATTACTTTGGCTTCTGCTTCATAAGGAAAACATATAAAGAATATAATGCAGTGGTTACCAGATGGAAATCAGAATGTTAACTGAGAGCGATATTTCTAACAGTCTTCTGGATGGTATTACCAAAATACTCAGCGTACTAGTAGTGTCTCTGTATATAAGGTAGAAATTTCATGCTGCTTGTATTGCTGACTGGTATTTATCCTGCAAAACTGCTTCTCACTTGATATATGAGCTGTGCCTAAAGACTGTTAGATAAGCTAAACCTTTGACTTCATCCTGATACTTACGAAAGAAGTCTGAGTCTGAACGTATAGAAAGACTTGCACAGTATTTTATATTTCTTCAAGTCTACCTGTACTTCCAGCTCTGGTTCTACGGTAGTTTCCCATTTATGAGTAAACATAGGTGTCATTTTATTTTTATTTATTTATTATACATTTATATACTTTATTGTCTTATAGGTTTACAATGCTGGACCAAGCACTCTCCCTGGAGCTTTTCTTGACATCTCCTTTCCAAACCGCCTCTCTGCCACTGGAGCTGAAATATTTCACGTTCAACAGATGATGGTGAGTACTTTGTGATGTGTTCTGAGCCTAGAGAGGCAATGAGAACTATCAGTGACTGAAATAAAAAAGGTCCAGCAGAACTAGATGAATCAGTTGCTTTTTTAGACAATAAAAGGTTCTTTGTATCTGTGGCCAGATAACCATAAGTAGCTGAGCCCCTCCAGCTGTTGACTGCTTTCTCTCACCTAGGGCAACCAGCTGCTTGTGTGTTCCTGGTTTCTTACAATGCAGCATAAAACTAGGTCAGGCTAATCCTTAAGGAAATGTGGAGAACACTTCCCTGAGTCACACCTCCAAAGAGGATTGAGTCTTAATCAGCCCTCCCTGATTAAACGGTGTATGTAGTATCAGCAGGATGTGTTACCAAGCTGACTCATGTTCCCTGTCTTTTCCTGTGGTTATTGTGGTTTAATCCCAGCAAGCAACGAAGTACCATGCAGCCGCTTCCTCACACCCCCCACAGTGTCATGGGCAGGAGAATCAGAAAAAAATATAAAACCCATGGGTTGAGATAGGAACAGTTTAATAATTGAAATAAAGTAAAATATAATAACAATAATTGTAATGAAAAGGGAAATAAGAAAAAAACAAACAAACAAGAGAAATAAAACTCAAGGAGTAAACTCCCCAAAAAACACCAAAAAAATGAACTAATGCACTATACTTTTGTTATTAAACAATTTTGTTTAAAAAAAATTGCTTGCCACTCACTGACTGATGCCCAGCCAGTCCCTGAGCAGAGATTTCCACCCCCAAGTTTATATACTGACCATGATGTCATATGGTATGAAATATCCCTTTGGCCAGTTTTGGTCAGCTTTCCTGGCTCTCCCCCCTCCTGGCTTCTTGTGTTCCCCAGCCTCCTTGCTGGCAGGGCATGGAAAGCTGGAGAGTTCTTGACTTAGTATGAACAGTACTTAGCAATAACCTAAACCATCAGTGTGTTATCAACGTTATTTTCATACTAAATCCAAAACGCAGCACTGTACCAGCTACTAGGAAGAAAATTAACTCTTTCCCAGCTGAAACCAGGACAGATGCTATCTGCAAAAACATTAGCTGTGTCTGAATATATTATCAAAATCTATTTTTCTGTGGTCCATGTTATAATTTGCTCTTTTTGAGTGTTCTTTTAACAAATGTAAGTAACAGAGAAAGTTATTCTTTCAACAGTGTTTTTCAAAAGATGATTTTGTCAACTAAAAAGAAAATCAAAATAAATTGTGGTGAAGGAGACACATTCTAGATTTCATTTCTAATATTTATTTATTACTGTCAAAGCTTTTGTTAAAACAATAAAATACCGTCATATATACTGTGGTGGCCAAGAGAGGGAAACCTCACTACTGAGATGAATTTATTGCTGAAATTCAGAGTAATCTTTGTGAGATGGAACCAGCTGTTTGGACTTCTTGAGAAGAAGTATTATACTTTCGTTATTGTTAGCTACTTTTCTAGCCTTTGGGCTTAATAATATTACCATCCTCCATGTGCAGGTGACTGTGTCACTGAATCTGTGTAAATATAGATCCAATAAGAATTTTCTAAGCAGATTTCCAAGACTTGTGCTGTTGAAAGGTATGAGATGAAGATATATATATATGTATATACACAAAAATGGCTTACAGATGGGCACTAAAGACAGAATCACTGAGAAACAGATTTTTGGGATACTGTATGAGACACCAGTATTGTATAGACTGAGTCAGTTCTCCAGCTAAACTGAATTAATTCTCCAGCCTATTTCTCATTTTCCATGGCATTGCATTTTCATGGTTTTTTTAGTCCAGCCTTATGTATGAAATACCACCTTCCCTTTGACACACTGTCTGTCAAGGGATCGTGACTGGTTTCCTTGTCCCTTCCCTGGTCTCTGTGTGCTGTGGGACAGGGTGCGTGTTTGTGTTTGGGGCAGCAGCAGAAAGGTGGGAGTCTCCTTAACGGATTTTGTCTGCCCAAATATCAGTGTCTTGTCTAGTCAGTTATCCTATATGTTCCTGTGTAGCTGAGAGAGGAACAGAAAACTCAGCCCATCTAACTTCAGCTGTGATAAACTCCTTCTAGGCATTGCTTGTTTCTCTGTGTTGGCTCTTCCAGAACTCTGGACAAATTGTCTTAGACAAGACACCTGTTCTACATGCTTGAATTATCTGAGGTATATGCTACCCACCTGAGTAGGCAAGGGCTAATTTCCAGACATAGTTTGTCATCATTTCTATAAAGACCAAGTTACGCTGGCAAGGATGGGATGGACTATATGGTTTTGAATAGCTGTTAGAAAAACAAGGCAAAAACCTTAAATCTTGCGCTTAACTTGGTTTTGATTGCTGTTGTACCTCAGATGGCTTGCTTAAAGGAGGCCCAGCTGGGTGGTGTGGTCTTGGGCACTGTGATAATAAATATTTGCAGAGTTTGTATCCTTTTTTGCTAGGAACAGGTTGCATTTGCCCCCACGTTATTTCATGTCTGGCTTCTACTTTGCAGTTTGTCTTTGTAGAAATTTCAAACTGCTGTTGTGAGACCTATTTGCATGGCAGGCAGAAGAGTGCTAGTAGACAAGTGTGGTTTTATGAGATGTCTACATGATACACTGGCATACCCTGGGTCATTTCGAGCACTGGTTTTGGGTATGTGGTCAGAAGGAGTCTAATACATGACTTTTTGAGCACCTTTGACATGTTAATAAATGTTATCCAAGCAAATCCTGTTTGGGATAGTGGTTATCCCTGCTTTACAGATAAATAATTGAAACACCAAATGGTTTGCCTGAGGTCACACAGGAAATTTCTGTCAGAGCCAGGCACTGAACCCATGTCTCCCTAGTCTTGCTGTTGTAACAGGAAAAGCATCCTACTCTCTTTCCTCCTGCTTCTCTCCCACTGAGTTTTTATTGACTGAAAAGGGAACTAAAATCATGGAGCTCTTCATCTTTTCACATACCAAATATACTTAAAGAAACAAACAAAACAAAACACACAAAAAAAAGCAAGCAGCAGATCGGAATGAACTTTGGAAAACAAGTTATAACAGCTGTTTTTCAAGAGCATTTTTGTAAGAATAGTCATTAAATATTTCAAGCTTTTGCTTAGTTTTAACTTCCCAGAATCTAAACTGCAGTAAAGGCGGTAGTATCCTTTCAGACAGTGCAGGTGTTTCTGTAATTGTACCTTTACACCGATAATCTAACCATTCTAGGTGTCAGTGTTGCTGGACCTTTCAGAATAACTGACGTTAATACAGGGGATTAGGAATTGTCATTTGTCTGTGACTGAAACTGTTGATACAGCAATTGGTATTTGATTACATCATGGGTTGGGGTTTTTTAAAGTTAATAATTATTTTGCCACTTCTCTGATATACAGTACAGCTGTGAAATTTACGGGTGAAAATGCATAGTGAAACCAGTAGAGTTTATGTCTTAAATACACATACATCACACAAGATAGTGCCAGGAACTAATTCCTTCATATTGTGTTGACTGATCTAGTCTTTCAGGCACAAAAAATAATAAAAGGAAGAGAGTCACATATGGCCCACTGGAACGGCCTTTATCTCTGGGAGGTGTTAATAGGAATTTAGAGGAAATGACAGTCCTCTTGCTTCCTCTGTTCTTGTTGCTCTAAGCTTTTGGCTTTATTGCAGAAAATGCTTTAAGATTTTCTTCCCGGGAAATTCAAGTCAGAAGTGTTTTTGGCATTTGGAGTTCTGCCTTAGAGATGTTCAGACACTCTTCAAAGGGTCTTGGGAGTTTCTGCAGCACTTCCCCCAACAAACACCTTATATATAAAGGAAACAAGTCAACAGTGAAAGCCAGAAATAAAAGCAAATGGATAATTGAAAGAAAACTAGAAAAAAAAATATCAAGTTAACTTCCTCCCCATCAGAAATTTCAAACTAAAAGGAAATGCTAGAAGTTTTACAAGTCATTTTAACTAGGGAATTTCACTAGTGACATTTGATTTTACATAGTAGATACTGAAATTCTGCAGTGGCAAATGGTATTTTGGAAGCAGATAAGAACAAATTAGCACTCGTTTGGTTTTATGTATTTTGTATTGCTTTCTTGCAGAGGTTTCAAGCCAGGTTAAAAACATAGTAAATGAAAGAACTCAGCTTGTTGGTAAAAGTGTTATGATGGGAACAGTATAGGTGATGGCACAGAAGAGCTTCACCCAAACAGAGTGCGGTAGAGTTAGTGTTAAGAGAGAGATGTATATCCTCCACACGTCAAGCCATTGATTATCTGTTCTTCCACAAAGGGAAACAGTGCTCATTATGCTTGTGTGTGTTTTGGTTTTGAGCTGAAAGATTAGTAATTTCCTTTGGGTATCCAGCTAATTTGGAGGGCAAGGGAAGTGCTACTTGACTTGCCAGCCAAGGAGCTGCTTTCCAGGGCATCCAAAAAGATTGTCACAATGGGAGTTCCTACCAAATTAGCCAGGGTATTTCCTGAAGCTGTTGATAAATTAGCAATATGTCTGGGATTACTCTGATGCTGGATTTATGGAACTGGATCAGATTGTTGCCTGCCTATTTATTTAGTTTCCAGCAAAGGTAAACACGATTGTGATGAACGAGGGACTAACAGTTGGAAACAGGGTTTGTCTGTTTGAACTGGAAGCCAACTGCAGTGCAAGCAGATGATTGTCACCCCTCCTCTGGAGGGCCCAAACTCTGCAGGGATGCCAGGTTGTTTAGACTCCACTCAGACAGTTGTCCCCAGCATCAAAGACACACGGTGTTAACCCAGAGCAAGTACCATGTGCACTTGTGGGGTTTTGGAAGGAGCTATTGCTGCTCCTATTGCATGCATCGTGCAGGCCAGCAAGCGCTGATTTATTATTTTTTTCAAGAGCCTGTTTAGATGAATCAATACTGAGGATATAAAGAATTGTGTTGTTATTGCTGAGATGATAATCTTGTTGTAAAGTGAGATGCATGTGTTGCAAGACAGTCTCTTCAAAGAGTTTCCAGTCTAGGCAATGAAATAAAAGGGGAATCAGAGAAAGGAGGGAGAAGGAAAGAAACAGTGTCCTCAATTTTCTGATGAGAAACTCCCTCCGTGCATGTAGCTTTTGATATCTTAAGTGTAGTAATTAGTGTTTTAGTAATTACTACTAATAGAATATTTTAAAATTACTGTGTTTTCTTACTCTAGTAATTAATGGGGAGAGAGAGAGAGAGGCATCGAAACAACTCTGGAGAAGCACTTGCCAGTCTCCATTGACAATACAAAAGCCATCTAGTCTCCCTGAGTTTCCCTAGGTGTCTAAGCTTAGCCTTTAAGAATTGTCTCCACAGACTGAAAAATGGGTTAAACCTGAGTCTTGTGAAGCCTGCTGCCGTTAAGGATGAGCATGCCACTTAGCTCAAGCCCCTATTTTCTGGTCCAGCGTTCCCATCACTTTTTGGTTAGGGAGCAAAATAACAAGTGCTTTTGTTGGAAGGACAAACAGAAGTCCTCCAGTTGTTCTACTTGGCATTTTCACTCCATACTTCTGTCTGAGAAGCTGAGATCTGGATTTTGCCTTTATGAAAGCTGGGTATCAGTTAGATTAAAAAAAAAAAATAATAAAGAACAGCTGAACTGGAAATGAATTAACAGCATGGAGGAGTAGAAGATAATTCCTTTTCCAAGTTGCCTTCTAACTTAATGGCTGCCTGAGCATGGGACTGTAGAGAAGTTTGTCATGTTCAATAAGAAAAGCTGTTGAAATGAACATTATTCTTTCCCTGTGAATGTTGAAGCAGAAAAAGTAAAATGGAGTCAGTCCCAGAGCCACAAGTCTTTCCTGGCTGATGACAGGTTACATTTTTAAGGCCAGTTTTGTGTAGCACTCATGTCATTTTTCTTTCTGGCATTTGCACAGTAATGTGTGCAAGGAGCAGGCAGACATTAAGGGGAAGAGTTAAAGCTTGCTGTCTTGTTCTGTGAAAGGTCTCAGGCTGCTTGAGGTTTTTCTTCACTTGTATAACGAAAAAGAAATCTTTGCAATTTGAAAACCTCAAATGGAATTTCTGCTTACTATCTGTAGGTTATTATCTTGCAGCATAAGAATAAGATGCTTCAGCTACTGCACTGCTGATGTTTAAAACCATAAGCAAAGGAGGGCTGTCAAAGCTCTTTAAAGTGCTGGTAGTGCACAAGTGCTCCTTGAAGCATATGTTCCGATTTTCAGGCTCACTGTTGCACACTCCGTGTACAGGAGCAAACCTGTATATCATTATCATTATGTAGAAACCCCCTTGTTTGTTGGCAGCCAGTTTAAAATTGTTTAGTTTCTGTCTTTTGAAGTTTCAGGTCTTGGCTGTAAAAACATATATACGCAGTCCCAGCATGTGAAGGTATAAATATTTGCTGCTAGTACTTCATGTAGCATTTTTTTTTCCAGCAGCAATGTAAGCTGCTGCTGGTTGCCACTGTTGATATGAGGATTGTATAGGAACATTTTGGATTTACAGCAAGATTTATTTTAGCCCTTTGTATTAGTCATCCCCCCTGTAGTCTCTTCATTTCAGTGTTTGTTATACACATGCTGACATACACATATTTTGGCACCATATTTAAAGGCATAGCTAGATTGCAGGAGGAAATTATTAATTCCAGGGAATGTATTATACAGAAACTTGCTGACCTTCCTGCCTCTTTCACTTTAATTACTTCTTTAAATGGCTATTCCAAAACATTTTGCTTAGGCAGTTGGAGGTGTCTCCCCCACCTCCTGTTTAGAGCACCTCTGCGATAGCAACTAAATCTGGTTTTGCCTGGGAGTCCTGTCACTTGAACTGATGCATCTGCCTGCTCCTGGGATGACTGTGAGGGGAGGCAGAAGCATACCCCTTGGTCCAGCATGGCATGACATGGGAAGCAGGACCCCAGAGCAGCTCAGAAAGAGCTCTCATAAACATCTTCCTAAATGTCAGCATGATGAACTGAAGCTCTTTCAGTGAAGAGGAACTTAGCTCTCATTTAGTTTTCATTGTTATACAGGAAAGGGTACCTGACCATAAAATTAAGTTCTTTCCTGAGCTGGGACCTTAAAATAAATATAAAGTGGAGAAAAAAGAATCATGGCATTTTTGCTTTACAGGAGCCATCTGAATCACTATACAAAAGCTGTGCCTTGTTCAGAGTTCACTGCAGTTAGAGCATTTCAAAATAATCTTTTCATGCATTGCTGGATAGTCCCTTGAGGATACAGCAAAATGGCTTAACATGGCAGAAAGTTTTCTGTGACTTCCTAGTTGGATTTTTAGCTGAAAACTGGGTTTGAATACATTTTCTAACATTTTCTATTTGTTTTCACCAAATCTTCTAGCAAGGAGAGTGCTGTAGTATTTGCATAAGCTGTGAATATTTTTTTTTAAAATCCTAGAGTATGTTTGTGGAAAAAATATTTTGAATGTAGGAAAAAAAAAATTGTATTTCAAGAAAGGCTAGTACTGTAAAAATCAAGGCTATCAAAACATGGAAAAAATGCACTGTGATCTAAGTATTAAATCAGACCATGGCAACATTTGCTGTGTTCACTGGTCACAATTAGCTTCTAAACTCAAGAAGTGAACTCTGTCAGATTACTTAGTTATTGAAATTTTCCAGCACTCTCACTCCCCATGACCTTCTCTCATGACCTGTCGATATGATGTGCCAGTCTGATAAATGGTTTGGATCAACTAAAAGTGTTGCTACTTTGTGAACTGCCTATAGGTCCTATTTTCTTGGGTGAGTGTGTGCAATTTCAAATTTGAAAAAGGTGGCTGATCTGCCTTTTTATAAAAGTTCAGATAAAGAAAGAAGTCTTATGAAGTGAGTTGAGTATATACAGTAGCTCTTATCAGATTAATGAGGGAAGCTGGTAGATACCACGGTAATCAGGAGTTTTACTGAGGTATGGAAAAAAATATATGGTAGACTTTTTGTAGCTTCCCAGCCAGAGTAGGAAGCCTCTCCTGGTGAAGGAACTACTGAATGAGGAAAGAAGAGAGCCTACAAATTATTATTATTATTATTATTATTATTATTATTATTATTATTATTATTATTATTATCATTATCATTATTATTATTATTATTATTATTATTATTATATAATTTTGAAGGAATGTAAGAATTGAATCCTTTCACCATTTTCCCATTGGTGAAGGTGTTCCTGCCAAAAAACAATGAAGGAGGAAATTCAAGAAAGAGCTGATCGATTAATTCTTTTAGCTTACATGATGATGTAAGGTTATTCCGATTCATAAACTAGCCTTTCTCTTCTGTAATAACATACAAGATTTGTGGTTTAAATGTAAATTTGGAAACCAAGAAAGGAAGGGTATTTGTGTGTAGAAACTCTAGTTCCCATTTGATGGGAGAAGGATTTTACGCGCTGTTCGTGTATCAGAGTGGAAATCAGCATCTTTTGTCATATTTCTTTCCAGACTTTGAAAGTACAGCATTCCAGTCTTTTGCAGGGTACCAGGTAGTATCAAAAGTCTCAATAAATCAGAACTTTGAGGATGTCCTGGAAACAAAGGACATCTACCTAACTTAAAATACAACACTACCACACCACCCCCCAAGAGGGTTGTTTTAATGAAGATGACTCATTTAATCTTCAAGTGTCTACAATAGATCAGCAAAATTGTCCTCTCGAAGGTCCTACCTTCTCTCCACTGCCTCTAAAGAGAGCTTAGATCTTCAAGCTGAGTTTAGGTACCTTTTTGATACAGGCAAGTATCTGCTTTAGCAAAATATCCCACCTGAACTGTTTGAGCCCTACAGGAAATGTATTTATCTGCAATCTTCAGAACTTTTCATCCTAACTTCAATGCAACCCATGAGGAAGATCAAACAATTAAGTAACGAAAAACTATGGGCTTATTTGTGGTTTATGCACCATAGGAAAGGCTGTAGAAAGGGATGTGCTGGAGACAGGTGGAACCTAGCTGAAGGAGCACGGAACCCCAAGTGCTCTCAGGGGCTTTTTAAATAGAGGCGTACCTTAAGATCTATTTGCTCCCTCATACATTGGTTAGGTATTTCAACAACTCATCATAGTGGCAATGTAGCTGTCAATCTCTTGGATTTCAGCTGTTAAAGGCTTATGTATAAGGAGCACGTGACTGTTACAGGTAAACTGGTTTCCATGTAAGATGGTGTTCATTCATTCGGAGGTCTGAACCTTCTGTGGACCTTGCAGTTAAATCAGATGAGTGGTCAGTCTTTCTTCTCACTGTGTACATATGGCAGTGCCCTCTGCCTAAAAAAGAAGCCGCTGTCTTGTAAGGCAGGAACTTTAAATCAGACATCTTAGGGTTTTTTGCTAAACTGGGTAGGCAGCACTAGTTCTTGAGAGTGGTACTTCTGGGGATTGCTGCTAAGTATGTGCAAAGTGGTTGCAGGGCCAAGACCAGGCAAATGCTGCAGGATTATGCTAATCAAACACACTTAACAGGTTATTTAATTGAGCTGTAGGGTTAAGTGCACCAGAAAAACATCTACAGGCGTTACAATCAGGTTAGCACAGATTTATGCCAAACACACATCTGGTATTCTTTCCGCTGGAAGAGCAGAAGCCAGAGCTACAGTGGAGTACTCTATGCTGATTTAATGCTTTAGCATCTCTACTTTGCTGTTTAAATCTTGCCTCTCCTCATGCTGTTTAAGTTTACCTATTGGATGTGTAGAGTACTAGTTTTCCTTACTGGCATTGCTATTTTTAGTCAAAGTCTTTCAAGAGTTGTGTAAAATGGGTTAATTTAAAAGATTCTTTTCTGTTGTTTCAGTGGCTTTTAAATTTATTGCCAGAATCAACAAAACTGCTCTGATTCAAACATGTTTCATTATCTGTGAATATTAAATGTTTTTGGCATATGGAGCAAGTACTCAGATAACATATTTACATAACTTATTTGTCTACTGTTGAAAGTCTGACCTTGTCTGGAATTTCTTGTCAGTACCTTTTTTTTTTTTTTTTCTCAGCGTGACATGTTAGATTAACCATGCCTACCAATTCATCTCTGTTCGCCTACTAAAGGGTGAATCAGTATCTTTATTCAGGGCACACATATACATTTTTTCCTTAATATTAGGATGAATGTGCTGTGGTTAGTAACAAAGAGAAACAAAAGTGCATCTGTTATTTATTATCCAGTTTGCAAACTTGAACCACTGATTAGGCATTTTTACATAAACAAAAAATTAAAAAAAAAAAAAAAAAAAAGAAAAAAAAGAAAAAAAACCAACACAAAACAAAACAAAAACCTAGTAAGAAAAGAGAAATATGTAAAAAGTATCTGGCAGCAATTTTGAGAAGACTATGGCCAAACTGTTGTTTGGAGCCAGCATACCCCAGGGCTGATGAGAAAGGCATCCATTTCAGAGCTGAACAATGTTAGCAATTTTCTGAAATGACTGACCTGTGTTCAGACCTTGAGCATGTTTCCTGCAGCTAAAATTACTATTTCAAATATTTTGTGTCTCGTGACATTTTCCCTGAGCTTGCCCCCACACTTTGTCCATGATCGGACATGGGTTTGGTTCCATCACACACACTTACAGCTGGTTTCCACCTTCAGCTTGCTTTGTGTCAGCTTAATTCTGCTGGCTTCCAGTCTCTCACTATATAATAGCTGGTGATGATTTAGTTCAAGAGGGGAATCAGGCTTACTGGAAGACCCTGGAGACACTTAAGTTTTAACACCATGATGAATTCTTTTGCATTAATGGGAACTATTGTTGTCTATAAGGAGTAAGCTGAAGATACACATTTACTTGCCTGTTTATCTTGTAAAATGCTAATCATTAAGTATGGGATTAGCCTTCGGTTTCTTATATGCAGCATGCAGCAGGGAGATTGTACCTAATGCTTAACTGGAAGCAACAGATAGTTTCCTTTTATTTTTCAGTTTCATTCCTCCAAGAGATTCCTATCACATGCACATACTTAACCCTATGCCAACTGCTAATTTCTTCTTCCCTGTGCTTGGTCCTCAGCTGACCTTCCCAGCTCCCTGTTTGGAAATTCTATTAAACTTCCCTCTCAGGCTGACATCTTTTGGAGAATACAGGGCTCTGAAAAAACGGAGGGGCTCACCTTTGATGCCTGTTGAATGAGTTGAGGTTAAGTCTAGAAGAGGCCGCTGTCTTTCAGTCTACCTGTGAAGTTTATCCTACAGGCAGTGTGTCCTGAACCCTTAAAATGTTTGCTAACAAATGCCAACATGCCTTTCTTAAAGGCCCCAAAGGCTTGCTAGCAATTGCCATGTTCTGACAGTAGCTACGGATGAGCAGAAATGAGTACCCTAAAGGTGGGTGACAGAGCTGCTAGTAGAAGGGGGATATGCTGAGGCAGTGAGGTGTATTATTCCTGCTACAAACTCCAACCCCCTTAAACCCATGGCTCACCTGAATTAGAAATGTTCAAAGTGTTTCATTGACAACCCTGGGAAGTCAGAGAGGATGAACCCTGTGGTCGTAGTAAATGCAGCATGCTATTCCCATACAGCCCAATTAAACACACTGCAGCTTTTTTTAGGATGTAATGTTTATGGAGCGTACATGATACGTTTTACATGCAAGTGTTTCATTCAGAAATCTCCTCCTGCCACTTTTTCTAAAGAGTGGTGTAATCGGTATGATTAAAAATTATTGCTATTTTATGGGTTTGCCCCTGCTCTGTAAGACTTTTCAAATATTCAGAGTCTGCTAAAGTTGTCCTGTGGGAATTTCTTCCTTGTTGCAGACACAGCATTTTTAAAGCATGAAGTAACGCACTTGCTTTCTCCAGTGGTTACGTCTTGTCTCTGAGAAGCTTAGTGGTTTGTGCTGACAACAAAAAGTTGGCACAGTAACCCATTATATAGGCTGTCCTGTTTAAACATTGTCTCTCAAGTGTGTTTATGGGCCCTTTAAGGGAACAACAACTGCCAGTAAATTAACAAAGCTAGAGACTAACTTGTCTCTGAACGTGTGGCCATTTATGGGGAGAGTAGGCAGCATAAGGGATATTCCCCTTTTCTGCATGATGATGGATTTAGTAGTGTTATTAGCCTTTGCAAGAGTTATGGTGCCCTTTAGAAGCCTGTTATGCGAGGTGCCATTTACAGTCTGTGTAGTACAAGTGTTCTGGCTTATATGCAATGTGCGTAAACACAGAGAGGTATCTATGCACACATTGAACACAATATAAAAATACATATACACACACACACACACTCTCATGAGTGAGTAGTGATTTTTCAGTCCCTTAGAATGTTGGATGTCCAGCTAAACCTCTCTAAAAGGTGGTGATTTTTGAAGCGTCACGTGTCCACCTTCTGAAGGCAGGCCTGTTGGGTGTCTCAGTGAGGAACCCAGCCATCACATCTCTGTATTGGAAATTGTAGATGGCTATTTTGGCATCCAGTGACGTTCAAGAATGCAGGTGAGATCTGAATGCAGGCTGTGCTGGCTTGAATAACTCTGATATTCCACAGTGGGAATATTAGAGTGATTTTTTTATTATTATTATTTACCTTTCTTAGCCTTGGGGCTGAGCAGTTTGATAAAAGTTCCTGTGAACTTCAGATTAAAAACTAGGAAAAAACTAATGCACTTGAAGCATTGATGTTAGGTGTTGTGCAGTCTATGACAAGGTGTTCCTAGAGAATAGGAACATCCCTACACGTGGACAGCCTGGTAAAAAGAAACTATTGTCAGTAAAAACTTGCATAGGAAAATTTTACTTTTGTTCATGTTGGTTTGCCTCATGTGGAAGTTGAAGACATTGTTCGAGATGGTCAAAACATGCTTCATTCTAGTTAGAACAGTGACAAATCATAATAAATAGTCCAAGTTATAAATTTTTGTGGAGATTTTTTTAAAAAAAATATTTGGGTTTCCATCAGAATAATCACCCATTATGAATTTTTTAATTTAGAATTGAAAATCTGAAAATGTAATTTTTTTTGCAAAAATACAATTATTTTTTTTTAATTGGAAAGTTTTTCCAGGAGTTGAAGTGTGGGATCGGTAGTTGCTGATGTTCAGTTCTGTGTCACAAATGCTATTACTCTGGAAAAAAAAATGATATATGTAGCAGCCAATGCTATATGTGAGAGTGTAGACTATTGTATGTAGAGAAGAAGAAAAAGTAGAAAATAATTTAAGGCATTTGGAATTATTGTTATGCCATTTTTTCTTCAGTGTAAATCTGCTCAATGAAATCTGCTAGGTCAGGTTCAAAAAAAAAATTGCTTCCAGTTATGGAGGAATTTTGTATAGTCAAGACTGACTAATTTTTTGTTCAAGAAGGGTTTGCTTATGTAGACATATAACAGTTCTAATATCTAAGAAACGATATGAATTCCAGGAGTCCTGTTCATAGGAGTTAATGCAATATCCACACTCACGGGTGAAAAAAATGAAAACTTGTTTTTAGCAAGTGTGCATAATGTCTATTTTGTGCAGGTTTGGAGTCATCACCCTTTGCAGAAGTTCTGCTGGGCTGAAGACCAAGGTGTGCCTTACAGTATTTCTTTACTAACATCTTAGTTCAGTCCAGAAAGTGAACTCTGAAAGCAAAATCCCCAGCCCTCCCTACGCAGGGAGTTGTGGTTCACATCGCAGAGTGCACCAACTGGATTCCTTTGGGGGCAAAAGAAACACAAAAGAGCACTCAAAGAGTGCACTTAACACTCACTTGTGGCTGCAGCATAGGCAGGCCACAGCACCAGACTCAGAGCGACATAGAAAAGTATGTGATATGGACATCAGGTGCTGAGGATGCTACGGTTCACCTATTTGTCTGACCAACTTTATGTGCTACTGTAGACTTTGTCTACATCTGTTTGGGTACAGGTTTTAGGTACGCTTCCAGTACAGGAGGCTTAATTGTATTGCCAGTGCACCACACTGCAAATGATTGTATGCAGGACTTTAAAACAGGTAGGTACCTTCTGGAAAACAAAATGAAACAAACTTCAGCAGAGACAGCTCTGACACAGCTCCTTGAAAGTCCCTCCTTGGGAGGCTACAGGGCTGCTCCTCCTTGGTACCTTGCTCAGGACAGAATTTTTATTTCTCAAGCTGCAGTCTTAATGTCTTAAAGGATTTAAGAGAGCTTCCCTTCCGTTCCTGTTCCCCCTGCCCCTGTTTTGTTGTTGTTTGTTTGTGTTGGGATTTGGATGTTGATTTTCCTCTGTGGTTTCTGTATAGTCCTTGTACTGAGTACAAAGGCAACACACATCTCTTTCCACACCCTCTGCACTGCTCCGAAAACCTCCTCCTGCTATTTCTGTGAGATGTTAGATCCCAGGTCCTGGGAAGATTACTTTGAGGGTTGTTCCTTTCTGTTTATTGGCTGCTGAGATGACATGGAAATTTCAAAAAAGCACTAATATGTCACGTACCCTGAAACTGCAAGACTTTGTCAAAGAGCCATTTGAAAGACGTGTGCAGTTCTTGCATCTATAAATTGTAAACATTTGCTCATGTAAAGCCCTTAAACTTTGCCAGAAATGTTCTTCTCTATGTACCAGATTATGGGGTTGGTCACAAGGAATAAAACAGGTGGCTGGAGTAGCGCTGTGTTTGAAAGGAGAGGCTCACACATGAGGCCAAATCCTGATTTGTATTTCAGAGATGTGGTTCAGTCTCAGCATAATGCAGGCAGGAGCTCTGTGCTGAGATGTTATTTAGCTGGTTGATTTCCTAGAGCTGAAGTTTTAATTGAAAACAAAGTTTAATGAAAAATTACCGCAGTTATATCTGACTGGTTGAGTGAACCATTATACTTGTAAAAATTGTGGAAAGTAAGAGATGATGTGAAATGTAACTGTCTGACAGTCACCCTAACAAAACCAGCCAACCAACCAAAAATAATAATAATAATAATAAAAAAACCCAACAGAACACAGCTATGACCAGTCCTTTGGAAAGGCTGAATTTCCTTCTGCCTCAGCATGATCCACCCATGTGTCAAAGTTTTTAGTTACTTTTTCCTAGTTCTGTGGCTCTGCTGTTTCAAAGAGTGCTAAAGGGAACAGAGTGCTTCCCAGGTGCCTGGCGTTCTTTCCTGCCTACTGGCTGTCTGCATACGCTGACCGACCACAGATACACAGATGAGTATGACCTAATTTCTGCCTGGTTGAATTCCCCAAATTCTGCAGACCAAGCAGTAGTGTCTGCCGCCTTCTAGGAAGTGGCATCTGCCTTTGGCTACCAAAACAGGCTACAGGTGACCTGCTGGTCTGTTCCAGAGCAGCTCAGGTGGCAGGAGGCGCTTGGTTCTTGCATGTGTCCCTCCTAAGATGGGTTGAGGCATTGAATTTAGTAATTGCCTCGTGTAGGATTGCTACATACTTGGCAGAGAGGAAAAGGTATTTCCAAGTTCAGACTTAGTCCTCTGAAGGTGCCTGCCTTTGTTTCAGCTAAAATGTTCTAAAAAGGACAAGATGTAGCCAAGCTTCAGTTCAAGAAAAGATAATAATTTAGAGAAAAAAGGGCCAGGTTTATGTTGCTTCATGCCAGATAATTTATTTTAGTCTTGTGAGGCGTTTCTTCTTTGGTTTGTTCTTACTCTGTGTTTGTACAGGATGTAAAGCAGAACTATTTGAAGAGTACACCAAAAGCTGGGATAGTGCAGAAGCTCATACTGTCCTTTCTGTATCTCTTGCATGAATCTAATGACATCTGTCCAAGTGTCTGGTAATTCAAACTTTCAGAGAGAAAAAGGAAATAGTGAATAGGTCTTGACTCTTTGCTGTTCTTGATTTAACATAAACCTTCTGGTTGATCTGGATCAAATTCCTATGTGAATGAAAGGAAAATAAATGTCAGCAGGCTTTGTGAATCTCTTACCTATGATAAATAACGAAAACTCATTCCAGGTGATCTGGACAAATGGAGAACATCATAGTCTTAGTTTTTAGTTGATCCCAAGGAGGCTGTAAACTGCAGGTAGCTACCTGTGCCTGTATCTGTTGGGAACGTAAGTACAGGTTATGTAAAGATAGGTTATGAATACGTACTTCAAAGAACAGATATGAAGAACTTGTGGGCCAGTGAAACAAAAGGTGTATCTTACCAAGAGATGTAGATATCACTTGTCTGGAAAATAGCATTTAAGATCTAGATAGACTTCTGGGGTTTGTTTGTTTTTTGGCGATACTTTGGTTAACTCAGCTATAAACTGGTTAACGCAGAATCAGACTCAGAGTGTGCACTGATTTCATATTTGTAGCAACTTTATTTCTCCCTCTTTCAAGGTTTTGTGATTTGAATAACGTACAAATTTTCATCTTGTCAGTGTAGAGGTGGTGGGGAGGTCAGCAGCAGGATGTGTAAGAATGTCACTTGGTGGTTTGTGGGAAAATCTCTCCCACTCTTACAACTATTAAGGGTAGCAGCGGGAGGAATTTGCTGATACTTTGTTGTCATAGTTTGTATTAAATTCCAATAGATATTTTTTTCAGTGAATATTCATAAGCCGTAAAAAGAGAGAAGGGTTTTCTAGTGCAGGGTTTCTTGACTGAAGATAATTTTATCAAAGCTTGGTAAGTTTCACTTGCTTCAAGCATCTGCTTTTCTGGACAAGTGAATAAGCTAATGATACAAAAAGTTCATTTTTGTACTATTTATGTTGAAGGCAAAGGAGCAGATTTAGTGTCCAGACTGGTGCATTTACACAAAGATTTCATTTCTCATTAGTTCCGATGTAAGCTGTGAAACAGGCAGACTGGCCAAAGCACCAAATAATACAGTTATAATAAAGGTAAAGAACGGGGTAACACTGTTGACTTAAAATGCCATGTGGTGATTTGTATCTTGCTGAGATTTTCCTCCCCTCTCTTATCTTCAGGCTCCTACATGTGAGCTAGGTTAGATACATTTGTATCCTACCTAGTCAAGAGGCACAAGCATATCCAGAGCATGACTGGTCTGGCTTGCTTCAGATTCTTTGTTTAGGATTATTTGACTCCCAAAATGCTTCTTTGTCTCTTTTTACTACTAATTGGGAGTCCAGACATCCAACTCGGATGTAGGTGTATTTTCATGGACAGGCTGACCCCACCTTCTTGTGTCATTAATTGAATTCAGAATAATAATTCTGATTTGTAATTGTGCTTGCAGGTTGGTCAGGACAAAGGAAGCTGTTCCTTTCACAGAAACCCCAGCCCATGCATTGTTCCTCAAGAGAATGAAAATATTTTCCACACAATATTTGCTTTTTTCACAAAGTCTGGCAGAAAAGTATTGGTAAGAAAGTCCACTTACGGCAAACTTGAACATACAGTGGGGCTTACAAAAGATTTTGCATGGCTTAGCATGAAGAACTCAAGCAGATGCTCATTATAGAGCTACTGTTTGGTGCCTGTGTACCAATACCGATGATGTGCTGTGGGGATATCTAGCAACTTAAACAATCTGACTTTTAAATGGAAATAGGAGGTTTCAGGATGTGCAGTGGGGAGGGAGTTACCTGACACGGCAGCACACACTCGGTGACCAGAGCCCTCGCTCCCATGTTGTGCCAAAGGCACGTGAGGCAGCATGGCCCCACACCATGGTCAGCACCTGACCTGTGCACAGGGCTGATGTGCAGCAGTGGCCCCGCTCCCCTGGCCCCAGGCACTTTCCAGGCAAGAGGGCTGAATCTTACCTGGCTTGCTTTCACGCAGGTCTCTGCCTAGCTGTCTTCAGGTCTTGAAAGTTGCTGCTATTTCAATGCAGGAGTGCTGTATTTTAGAAGTTTGCTATGTAACTTAGCTGGTGTGCTTGCTAATTGCACACAATTTGTCACTGAATTTTTTCTTCCTTTGCCTAACAGCTTTTTCTTATTTCCTGTAGGACTGTGAAAGACCAGGCAGGTCCTGCTTAATTATACGCTGCAACTTAAGCTCGCTAGCCAAAGCAGAGTCTTGCGATATAAGTGTCTACACGCTGCTGAACACTGAGATACTGAAGAAGGTACTTGCTGCGTGTGTAGTTTGTCTTAGATACCAACTTCAGCATGCTTATGGGCGCCAATGGACTCAAAACTTGCATTCCTTCCTCTCTTTACTAATGTGTTAAAAAAACACCATGGTGTAAAAAACCCCCAGATCTATTTATCAACAGTGTGTATGGAGGTGTTAATCCTAGTTCTTACCCATTAGCCATTAAGACAGAAATAAACTGAGAAATTTATACATTGAGAAACACGAATGAGGCCCCTAATTGTATGCATGGTGTTAAGGCTAGAGACTTCTGAAAGTTGAAATGATTTCTCAAAGTTCTCATTCTGAAAAATGAAAAGTAGAGTAAGCGCATGTAAACTGTGACAAACTATCATTCCCTACGTGTAAACAGAGACATGGCAGTTTTTTGTAATTTTTAACTTCAAATAATTATTATTCAAAGAAGATACGTAGTGACCATATTAATGCTGACCTTGACATTTGTGACAAGAAACAAATGGTTGCAAGTTAATTCCTGTCTTCTCTGAAGCCACTGAATGAGACAGCAAATCTTTTACATTTCTAGCGATTGACTGTGTCTTGCCCCGTTTTCCTTTACTTACAAAAATGCTGACGCTGTAATTGTGGCAAGATGCTGTAAGATTGTTAAGGAAAAAGCTGATAACACAAACCTACTAAAATAAACCTGCCCTTGATGATAGCTGCTAGATTAAAAGCATTGGAGAGAGCACCCTTATTAGAAAGTGGTTCCTAAAGCAATTGATAGCCCTGAGTTATTCCAGCTGAAACCAACCAGTCTGCTAATGTTTGTTACAGGAAATATAGGCAAGGCCAGAGGCTTCAGGTATTTGTTACATGCTTATAGAAATGCTGAAGCATGTAAACAAGTAGCTGAGTGCACACGAAATGTGCTTCTCAGAAATTCAGCCCTGTCATGGCATGGGTTCATCCTGTCTGCTGGGTCCTTTCCGAGATGAGCATTAGCAACACCCCTTTAAAAGATGGGCAGTGCTTCCGTGTCTCTGGGTCAGTATCACCACCGCATGCCATTTGCTACCTACCACCCATCCTCCCCAAGGTGAACAGCATACAAATGGCAAATCTATGAGTTGAAATGGCAGCTTATTGGAATGTGCCTGTTAAAATTCACTGTGTAAAATATAGGCAAAGTATGTATTAATAAGGGGAAGTGTACACTGAATATTTAAGCTATTTGCAGTGCACAGGTTCAAATAATTAAGAGGTTTTCACCTTGGGATATAGTTGAGTTTATCCCAGGTTTCAGGTATCCTTTTTCTATTCACCTGAAAACCAACCAGGAACTTTTCTTTGATGGTTTATACTGAGCCTGTCTGTGTTGATTGGCAACATTCTGTCTTTTGCTTTTGCAGTAAACGTGGGAAATGTTAACAGTCCAAATACAAATGATGTGTTTAAAGTCCAGTGTACCTGATTTTGTTTTAATCCGAAATAACGTGCTCAGTTTTGTCTGTCTGTTACAAGTATGAGTTATACTTTTCCAGACAGGGTTTTTAAAACCAGGATATTGCTTCAATGTCAACCCAGCCTCCACTAAGCATTGTCTAGATGTGTTTAATGTTTATTACAGTGGCAAATGTTTGATGTTTTTGTTTGAAGGGGGTGGTGGTGTCCCGTCCCCCCCCCCCCGCCCTGAAATTACATTCTTTCTCTTTTTACTTCTCAGGACAGTTCATCAGTCATCCAGTTTGTCACAAGGGCGAGGGTGCAGGTGGACCCTGACCTCAGAGTTGTGGAGGTGCCCAACGGGAGCCCAGAAGAAAAACCAGTAAGTAAATAAATCTGAAGAGAAAGGTTTCCTGATCCCAGTGGGCTGGAAATCATGCAGTGGTCTATGCAAACTGGAATTTGTGGCTGGCCTTGGGCTGGGCTAGCCCATAAAAGTGCCCAGGCTTTGTCTGCCTAGACTAGCAGTGCTGTGCATTGTGCTTCTGTGGTTTTGCTCTCTGTGATAACCATGCCATGACAGTGAATGATGTTATGTGGAGCAGGAAGATCTGTGTTGTACTAGCCAAAAGTGTAATACTTTGAGATATTCATGCCAAAATTAGGTTTAGCTTCCTTTTCTAGGGTTAACATCTGCTTTAATCAGATTTTCCTTGAAAACCTAGCAAAGACTTGAAACCCCAGCAAAGTCTTTTCAGATGTGCCAGTGTGAAATATTTGGAAGTATTGATGATATTTTTGGAGTTGTGAAAATGGGACAGAAGGTTTAAACTTTCAGAGATCCACTTAGCTGTTCCATTGTGCTGAGCTGGTGGAATTCATGTGCGACCTGATACTGCATTTTGTGTTGATCTGTGTGAGTCTGTGTCGTGATTTAACCCTGGCTGGTAAATAAGTACCACGCAGCTGCTCGCTGACTCCCCCCTCACCCAGAGGGATGGGGGGAGAGTTGGAAAGGGAAGTAAAACTCAAGGATTGAGATAAGAAAAATTCAATAATTGAAACAGAATAAAAATGAAAGAACAATGATAACAAAGGTGACAATAACACTTCTAATCAAAAGGGGATAGGAAAAAATAAAATTCAGAGGGAACGGAAGAAGGAAACACGTGGTGCACAGTGCAACTGCTCACCACCCACCGACCGATGCCCAGCCAGTCCCCCAGAAATGATCTGCCCACCCCAGCCACCCTCCCAGGTGTCTATACCAGGTATGATGTCCCATGGTATGGAATACCTTTTTGATTAGTTTGGGTCAGCTGACCTGGCTGTGTCCCCTCCCAGTTCCTCGTGCCCCTCCAGCCTTTTCACTAGCAAGGCCTGAGGAACTGTAAAGTCTCACAACAGAGCCAAAACGCAGCACTGCACTAGCTCCCAAGAAGATAACTAACTCCATCCCAGCTGAAACCAGGACAGGCTGGATTGAAAATTGAAGGGGAAATATTAAAGTTCAAGGTGTGGTTTTGACTGTAAGCAAAACTGTACAGGGTCTTGTTTACAATCTACTGGAGAAGGAGGAGGTGTAATGGTTTGGTGTCCTAATACCAAGTTGCCTAATATTTATGCATAAAAATTGATCAGGATGCCACACCCAAATTCAGCTTTCTTTTTGCCATTTGAAGTTTCATTTCTTATTTCTCTCACATGAGGATCAGAGGTAATCTGGACTACTTTCAATTTCTCCTTTTGCTGTGTATTTTTGGAACATGATATAGATCTCTCTCAGTTATCCTTTTTATCCCCAGTGATTGTCATTACCCACAGCCTATGCAACCATTCCCTCATTGGTTCCATTTCAGTGAGTGCAATTGAGGTTTGAGCGTGAGAGTATTGAGTTCAACACAGTTTTGGGAGACACTGATGGACCAAATTAAAGCACTCGTCTCAGACATACTGAATTTAAAACCCTACAGACAAAGGAAGAATTGATCCTGCATCTACTTACTACCTTCAGTCTGAAAGTAGAGATGCCACTACAGTGACCGTCTTCACCATCATGTCTGCAACCCTAGACTTAACTTTCTATTTTATTAGACGTGTCAGAAAAAGAAATTCTTTTATATGACAGGACCTCATTTTTTCCCTTCTGTTATTTTTTTCTTTGTCAGGTTTCTGGACCATTCTAAGAGCATTAAAAAATAGACTTGGCAGCTGAAATGCAAAACATAGCTAACCTTCCCTGGGAATGTGCCTTAGAAGTGACCTGCAGCCCTGATTGTTAATATATTGCTTGATCTCTCTTTAGCTCTGCAGCTTACATAGAGCAAATTTTGCAATTTTATGGCAGAATTTCATTAATGGTTAGAGTAACACCTGACTGGTATGCCAATGCTCCGACTGAAATGGCAGAAGCCAGGATCATTCTGCCAAATAGTTTGATCTGTAAAGGGTTTTAGAATGTCTCAGAATGATAGGCACAATGGAAAATGCATGGGATTACTATTATTTAACATTCACAATTTAGAAATGCTTTTATCTAGGAATGCAAGCTCTGCTGTATTTCATTGTTATCTAATGCTTGAAAGAAAAAAGACAACAAAAAAAACCAAACCCAAACCATTGTCCTTTTCCCGTTCCCGGAAAGCCTTTTGTCAAGCCTTGATTTGCAATGATTATGAAGTGCACTGTGTATGCTGGGAAGCTATATTAATCTTCAAACAAGAGCTTGCTCCTAGTTCTTGGGAAGCCCTAGCTGTAAAGGAGCATGCTTGACATGTTGTAGCCATGTAGTATCAATTTGTGATTTCAAGTCTTTTCTAATGTGAGTGCCACTTGCTTCTCCTTTATGCTGTTTCCATATGTCCGTTGGCTTTGCCATTGCTGCGTGTTTTGCATAGGGTCATGTTCAGGGAAAAATTTAAGACATGTGGTTTGGCTCAAGGCATTCATTTTCCCCCCTTTCCCTTTTCTTGTGGAATGCAAAAGGGAATAGTTATTTATTGCAAGCCACAGCTATTCAGCTGGAAGTAGACACACGAGAAATAAAATGTCTTTGTCCATACTCCTTCCTTCTTTTTTAAAGCTCATCCCGTGTTCATTTTATTGACCAGGGACTGCTGCACCATATCTGTTTGGATAGCAGCTCCTTCTGAACACTTGTGCATGGACTTCCTTAGAATCTGTTTATGAAAGTGTTCCCTAACAATGGAAAACATTTATTTTCTTAGCCACTTTGTCATGGTAAATGTGAAAATTTTTGCTTTCTACAGCCAAATGTAGACTTATTAGCACTTATTAGACTTTAATGCTTCTTTAGAACTGGGTACCCTTACTTCACTGGGCACTTTTACAGTGTAGTGTACAATATCAGAGTGTAAACTATCTGTAAAGGAGACAAGAAGAAAAGGAAGACTAATCATTTGTGATGCTAGTGTAAGTGCCACCGGTGGTGGCAGGACCACCCATATAAATATCAGCTTTGTCAGAAACACTAGTAGACTGTTTGTGAGGGAGATGCAAAAGCTTGTGTAAATATCTGTAATCTGGATAGCAGACTGTCTTTGAAAGGAAGCTATTTAAAAAAAAAAAAAGATCCATTTATGCAATTTTCAGAAATAATTTCTCTGGATCTGGATATGGTTTTATGTGATTTGGAATGATATATTTTCTGTCTCCAGTTACAACAGGCTGTTTGAATTCTTATGTTGAACAAATCACTTGAAGGTGAGCAGAGTTTGGATTTGGCTCTGTGGTGACAGTTGTATTAACATGAGTATATATTGGCTGAAACCAATGGTGTGGTATTTTCAGGAGACATACTTTCTTTTCTTAAGCATGTGGGTTTACATGAAGGTTTGGCTTCCTCCTCCTCTGCATGTGAGGCAAAACCAAGAAAAAGCTCCATGAGACCACAGTGGTCAAATACCAGATCCAAGAATTCACATCCTCTGCTCGATGCTTGTGTGCAGGGGTAGGAGTGCTCTTATGGTGCAGAAGGAGTTCCCTCAGTGAGTGCCATTGTGGAAGGAGGAATAGGCTGGGTTTCACTATGCCAAAACCAGCCAAATGTGTCCAAGTGTCCCTGTCTTGAGAGTGAGGGAATGCAAAACCGAATAGATGAAGAGGGAACCCCAGATAAAATGCACACAGCTCCTGCAACCAAGTGTCCTGTAAAGCTGAAGGCTGCTGTACAGCTGTCTGGTGCTGTCAGCTCAGCACAGGCATGTTCTATCGACCCATTGAACCTTTCTCTCCTTTGCGTGGAGTTCATTGTTCTTTCATTTTCAGCCCAGTTGTAATTCAACAGGGGCAGGCAGTTGCCTTACATGGATTTTTATTATTTTTATCCATCCCCCACCCCAGATTTAGATGTGTTCGTGTCTGAGATGAAAAACAAATATATTTCAGGAAAATAACAAAAAAGAACAACTTAAAATAATGACGTTTATGGCTCTGAAGACCTACAGGATGTTTCTGAGAGGTCTCTATATGCATATATATATGCAGAGATGTTTAAATGCATGTTCATGTGCCTAAGCTTGGTAACTTCTGCCTGCAGTGCAGAGGGCTCCTGACTTTGTCCTGTTCTCCCTTGCCTGCATTGGAAGGAGCAGCCTGTGGTACTAGACAGTGCTCATGATGTCCCAGCCTTTTTTAATGCATACCTCTTCCGCTCAGCCAGCAACCCACACCCACACCCCACACCCGGCTCTTGCGTTTTAGAAACAATCAGCATTTTAAGGCACCTGTTCCTTCCAGCTTACCTCTGGGATTGGTGCAACATCCTAGCCTGGCTGGAGCCAGGTATGTGCTTCCTCCAGCAGCTTTGCAGCCTCCCTGCCCGTGGCTTATTTGCTGCCCTTATTGTTTTCACCATGTTTTGGTTTTCATTTTGTTATTTTGCCTTTCCATCTGTTACTGTAACAATCCCTTTATAGATTTTTCTGGTCTTTACAGTGCAGTCTCACAGGTAGAAACACACGCTTGGGTAAAGGAACAGAGCAATACATGACAGCAATAAAATACAGTTAATTTCCCAGGGATAGAGACAAGCAGGTAGCAAGGATTCCTCAGGTGTGTATTTTTCAAGAACTTCCAAGGTTGTTCTTAGTGTATGTAAATAAATATATTAAAACGGATGCATATACATATATGTACAGATGTATGGGAGAATGGTGTTGCTACTGCAAGTCCCCCAAGTATAACAGCACTTGAATGGACAAGTCAGCCAGCAGTGCAGTGTGGCTTGAAACACCAGAAATATTCTGGGTGATAATAAAGAAATAAACCAGCATTTTTTTGATAAGCCAGCACCTTCCATTGTGCTGTGGTTCATGATGCAAGTGCATAAAATGCATTTAGTGCACATAAGCAAAAAGAAATGAAAATTTTGCAGTTAGGTATTTCTAACCAGATTTTGCTGAAGTATGTTTCTTGTCTTTCTGAGTCCCAGTGCAGCAGCATGTGCTTATTCTGCAAAGGACTTCAGCACAGTATGAACTTTAAGTATTTGCAAAATTCCTACTCTGTTAACTTCTTGCCTGTACATTTTACTGAAATAGGGTGTTTTAAAAGTGTTAAAAAAATACAGAATTCTGATTCTTTTCAATTTGTTCACTAAGACTATCAGAATATAGCAAATGTTTGGCACAAGCAGAAGATGAACTGGTAAATTCCCTTGTCCATGTGGGTTCAACATTTCAGAAGTCAGTGGTAGGCTGCAGACCTCTGTGATTTCACAGAAGGGCAGTTACACTGTGTAAAACCTGACTGATGTGTGAGCTACCTACAGGTAAATGGCAAGCTACACTGCCTCCTGGGCTTCCTGGCTTTCAGATCCCACAAGTACAGTGTGAAATGCAAAAGATAAATATGAAACTAAACCCCCTCATACATCGTCAAGACAACTGTGTTTTTCACTGCCTTTCCCTGGCGTTTTGTCAGAGTCTGAAAACAAGCCTGTAATCCGCTCCATATTTTATGACCGTTGCCCGTGCTTTCTCTGAGCTAGACTGCTGCTGCTCCAGCCGCCCTCTCGGGGATGCTTTCCCACCCCCCTTATCAGTCACTGTTATCACTCCTGTCTTCTCCTTCAGTCAGGGCTGTGGGAAGTGTGCTGGGCTGGGGACTGCCTTGTGCTCCCCAGCGTGTTGGCTGCCCTACAGGGGCTGTGCTGCTGGGGTGGACAGGACGAGGAGCTCATGGTTCGCTTGAGGTTGGCTTTTAGGGTCTGCGCGATGGCCAGTGGGTCAAGCGGCAGGCAGTGCATGGCACGCTTCTCTTCAGTAACATCACCCTCTGGCTCCAACCTCCCCCTGGGGATGCCTTGCTTTCCTGGCCTTCCGCCGCTTACTCTACTGGCTTCTTGCTGATCCTCCTGATATGCAATGTATGCTGACTCTGCTCAGTCTGGTTTGATTGGGGTTTGGCTTGGGGTTTTTTTTTGGTTACTTCTTCACCAAAACTCATTGCAGTGGCGGCGTATTGATGCAGGCAGATTTTGAGGGCTTGAGAGGGATAAGGATATTAACATGCACAACATCCCTGCTCCTCTCAAAACCAGAAAGCTGTGAACAGGGTTTTTTTATCCTTGTATGTTGAATCCAGACTGCTAGAAGAAACTGCATGGATAAGAAGCTGCCGTTGCTCTCTACCCTTATAGCTTGAGCTGTGACTGCAAAAGCTACAGTCAAGCTATTCCAGCCAGTGTGCTTCAAACCTGAAATGTGGGGCTCTTGCTGTAGAGATGATGTATGATTCAATCTCTGCAGCTATTCCTGGCTTTGCCTTTTTGGCAGCATGAAGGACATACAGGTCTATTGTGCTGGAGGTTGTGTTACGTTAACATTTACTCTCTGAGTAATGGATAGAAAGCACCACCTCATTTTGCATCCAGGGATTACTTGAAAGGTCTCTTCACTAAAGTTGGTAATACTTAAAATGTCAGGAGGGTTTTTTTTTCTTTTAAAGTCAGAAAGGAAAATAACATTAGTACCTTATCATCTAAGAAATAGTCATCTGACTTGTGTCCGCAAGATGGATGCTAACCATAGCCTCTGCGAGAAATGGACTGCCGCATCAGATCGTCTTTCCAAGCTGGCTCAGAAATAAGAGGGAGGCACAAGATTTGTGTTTGATCTCTCCTTCTGGTTTTTCCCTTACACTCATCTTGGCTATGAGGGAAACTCTGCTGCTTAGGAAACTCTCTGTTCAGCAAGATGTCCTTAAAAGTCTGACAAAGGCTTTGTGCTAATGTCTGAAACACTAAAATTATTCTTTTTCTCAGG
Source organism: Falco naumanni (assembly GCF_017639655.2). Taxonomy (NCBI): domain Eukaryota; kingdom Metazoa; phylum Chordata; class Aves; order Falconiformes; family Falconidae; genus Falco; species Falco naumanni. Next base: position 21,036,253 of record NC_054057.1, on the reverse strand, counting down.
TGAAAAACTCGTCTGTGTTTGAGAGGTATTTTGAGCATTGTGACACTAGTTATGGGAATATATTTGGATGATGCTGTCTATGTATGGCTTTGTTCCTGTCCGTTTGTTATGTTTTCACGTCTTTTTGTCGTCAAATACTTGATAATAGCTTATCGATAAAAAACGGTGTGTGTAAATCAGCTGTGTTCAATTTCCTCCTCCATAAAAGCTGTGGTCTTAATCAGCCTGTGAAACTGAGATGAAGGATCTTTGAATACTTCTTTGTGGGAACACTGTGGCAGAATATAGCCTTACTCACCTGCTTTCTCTCATCTGTGCCTGTAATTTTTGTGGGTGTTTGCTGAGGATGCATATGCTTACAGAAAAAGACATTAGTGTGATCCTGGGAGGCTGTCCTCTCCCATTTCCCACTTGAAACAGGGCTGTTGCCCACACTGGCTCAGGATCCCCGCGGCTGTGTCTGAGTGAAGCTTGGAACCCTGCAGGGATGGAGAACCCAGAGCCTCTTTGTCCCCTGTTCCAGTGCTGCCATCACCTCCCTATTGCAGCCTTTTCCTGAACGTGCACCTTCAACGTCCACAGGGTTGTGTGGGGCCGTGTTCCCTTGCTGTCTCATAAATAATGCAGTTTGAGCAGTGTCACCAGTGACTGGAGGTATTTCATGGGCCTTCCACGGGCTTCTTAAGATTAATATCTTGAGGTTCCATAATTGTATCTGACTCTAACTGCCGGATTTTCTCTCACTTTTAACTACCAATTTTTGTTTTGTTTTGTTTAAAAGATTGATTTAACAATTTGTATCTGTGAAAGGGTTTTGATATTTTTAAGCAAAGATGAAGAAAGCGGTTTGTGAAGGAGGGAGGAAAACTCACTACTTTTCTTTCCAAAAGAAAGCCAGACAAAGCAAACATATTACCTTTAAAAAAATCTGTGCTGCCTCTCTGCATTTGCTGGATATTAAATTACAAAATTTAAGATAGAAATAGCCCTCACTGAGGAGAACTGGTTTTGAGTTTTCCACTGAGGAACTGGTTTTGATTGAAACAAGAGACTGGAAATTCACATAGCGTATATAAGCAGTATAATTTGCTCCCAATTTCTTCTTAAGGCAGACTGTTAAGGAAAGCTCTTTGTAGGATGTATTTCCCTGCCATATACGCCGTACAAAAAGGGAGAAGAGAACAGCAGGAGACTGCTTTCTACATTCCCAGAAGAACCCATGCCTGCATGCACCCTTCCCTCTTTCACACGATGTGTCTGGTGAATCACAGCAGGGACAATTTTGTATTCAATAGAGTTGTATGTGTGTTGTCTTATTTTTTGCAGAGAAAAGTTAACAGGCTCAGTGTACTTGAGTGTTTAATGTGAAGCATTGGACTGTTTGGCAAGGCTGGGAATGTGATAAGTAAGACAAACCATGTGAGATGTCATGGCCATTTTTGCCAATCCAAGGGATGGAGTTTTTCATGCAAACCTTTGTGCACCTTTGGTGGCCCAGCAGCAGCAGAAGTTCATTGTCTGGGGTGGGGGTGGGGGGGTCGGGGGCAGTGTTAAGAGTTTTTTTTGGAGTGGAAGCTGATATCCTTTGGATCCAAGGCATGCCTACTCAAAAGTCCACTTGAAAGCTTTAAATCCCTTGCAAAAAATAAATGGAAAGCATGAAATTAAGACACATTCCGTATTTATTTGGCAGACGAAACACGATCAGTGAGGCCACCATGCAATGTGTTTAATAAGATGAGTACACGACAAAACAATACAATTTCCAATCATAAAAAGATCTTTTTCTAATTGCTTTGTAGGTGGTCTTTGAGGCTTTGCACAATCTGGAGCCTCGTGGGTATGTTGTCGGATGGATCATTGCCATCAGTTTGCTGGTGGGAATTCTCATCTTCCTGTTGCTGGCTGTGCTCTTATGGAAGGTAAGGTAACACATGCAATGTAAACACCAAGGCTAGTCCCAGGAAAAAAAGCATAAATTCACCCTTGCATTTAACATCCATTTGCTTTAGGAACTAAATAATTGTCCGCTCCATTACAGGAGCCATTGGCCAGCAAAAATATTTTCATATCCAGGGTTTCGTGAGAGACAGGGAGACACTCATGCTGTAGAGAAGTGGAAAAGTGGATTTATTTTTTTTTTTTAGGACTTCTATTAGAAGTTGAAGCCTCTGATACCATTTCAGGACAAGTGAGGATCCCTCTTAGAAACCTGCTGTTATCTCACACGTAGATATTTGGTATATCTCTATGGTTTTCTGATGTCTGAGGATCACTGATTTCAACAGGGTTTCCTGAAAATCAGGTCACTTTTTTTGACCAGCTAAAAGATTGGGTGCCTGCCTAGCAAAACCCAGTTGGTAGCTACTGTTTTCAAAAGGTAAATGCCCAGGGGAGAGGAGTATCCAGCAATAAATCTTCAGATCCTTCAAACAAAGAGTTCCAGATGAGTGAAATGCTTTACCAGAGCAAGAAGCATCAGGGACCTGTTAAAAGCCAGCCTTCACACCATCTCTGATAAGATACAGTTCTTGTACCCAGGCACTGTTACACGGTAAAACTGGGCTGATGCTGACACTTAGCAGCAGCCATCTGGTGTGGTAAATATGAAGGGTAAGGAGCTTCAAGTGTTTTCATTCCTTAGTTCCCTGTTACCAATCCATAAATTTAAAAGGCCACGGTCAAGGTCAGGGACTGTCTTTGAGAGAAGTAAATCTCAAATGTACATGTGGGAACAAGTCCAACCTTATTTTGCTTCCCGTGGCGGAGGTCCAGCAGGCTGATTCGCACTGTTTAGCAGCATGTGCGCTGCGGGCTCTGCTCACCGGCTGTGCCGGGACTGGAGGTCGCCGTCCCGATGTGCTGTGAAAGGACATTGCGCTGCAGGTCGTGAGGCTGTGAAATGGATTTGCAAACCTGGGCAAAAAACGGGCCCGTGCAGTTGTTATTCTAAGTTATACAGATGTGTGTATAGCTGTGTTACAGAGTATACACTTACTTCGTATATTATATAAGTTTTGTATGGGTTATAGATGTAAAGTATTTTTTAGTTAGTTTTGAAGATTTTTAAGCATATACTGGCTCGGTCAAAATTGACTGTGCTTCCCATTTGGAAAACAATGTTTGACCACAGTCTAGAATATCTTGTAACTTCTGTTTTTCTGGCATGTGGGAAATGCTTTTGTTTTCTGTGGCAGAAAGAGTGAAGGGAAAAAAAAAAAGTCTGTGCAGTTGAGATGGCAGAATAACCATGAGAATGGAAAAATGTGAATTGGAAGAAGGCCAAGTTTTATGTCGCAATGACACACGGTTTTGAAAAAGGAGTTGCTGCCACTGATACCTATATGACTGATTTCATATGCTTCATTTCCTGAAGGTAAAAAGGCACTAGATTAACTGTTTGAAAATGTGCAGGCTAAGAGGAATAGCACCTTTCACTGAGAGTTTCTATGAGAATCAGACGGAAGTTCAGTTCTTGGTCTCCACTAGAATTAATACAGTCCTTTGCTTCCTGGCTTTATCTTGAGACTTGAGCTCTTTAAAACTTTATAGGGATCATCCTAGTACCCATGAAGCAAGTGCCATTTCATTGCATGAAATCCCTGAGGGAAATTCTGAGTGACAGCAACAAATAATTACAACTAACACCAGGCTTACATAACCCTTTCTGCATGCCTTGTTAAAGAGGCAAAGGAAGGAGAGGTGCTTTTTCCAGAGTCCTGTGGCAGAGATGGCGATAAAAGGCAGGCTTTGTCAGCTGCACTCCAGGGCTTTATCTGTGGAGTTGCATGATTACTAAAGGAACCAGTAACTTCAGGTTTTGTTTTAAAAAAAACTGATTAAAAGTGTGTAGCTGCTAGTATCAGCCAGTATTTTTATTTAAGTCTTAGTCTGGAACATAAATATACATAAGTAATACTTTGCACTCAGTAGTTGCTATATTTATTAATGTTACTGGCAATCTTAAAGTTGCCTGAGATAAAACTGACATGGGAAAGTTGCAGTCCTGCAGAGGAATCTTAATTGTCTGATTATAAATATTTGTTAGACAAAATTGGCCAAATATATCCTACAGTCATTCCTAAAGTCTGCGTGTGAAGCAGTAAAAATACCAACTTACATTAGAAGTGGTTTAGTCTTTAAGTGTGGAATGAGAGAACAGATTTGAATTAGATGGAGTTTAGGGCATCTAGTGAGAACTAGAAATGACCCACATTTTAGGACTAGAGTATAAACTAAATTGTATTTTTATTAAGAAATTAATTAGAGCTGAACCTAGAGTGGTCCTGGAAGGCAGCTGTTTACACAAAGCAGAGCAGGAGCTGGAGCAAACCCATGGTAAGGGGACTGAGCAGTGGCAGCAGCGCAGGGCTTGCTGGCAGCGGCTGTGACAGCCTGCCGTGGAAGGTATGCTCTTCCTGTGTGCACGGCTGCACTGTGAGTGGTGCAACGCAACGGGCAAATCCTCAAACACGCTGATATTCTGCAAACGGAGTAAGCAGCTCCTTAAAGTTGCAGGAAGATGTTAGAACACGTGTAAATATTTCACATTACACACTGGTAGAATGAACGGCGTTAGCAGGAGTGAGATCTCGGGGACATTCCAGCCCAAAATCCTAATTTGAATCTAAATTTCCACGCTTTAGAGGGTCCATGTCAATGGAAGTGATGTTAAATGCCTGGAATAAAAGCTTATTTATTCACATGCAAGACCACAGCCACATTTATACACACATAATGAGCTTTTTAGCGTAAACTTCATCAGTTTTCAACTGGCTTTGCTTCTCTGTTTATTTTAGTATTTCATGTAGACGCCGTGTTTCCTCTGGTTTAAGTGTGTGCGGATTCAGAGGGGGTGAGCAGCTTTTCCCTGACTTCCACGAGATGCCATGTGTAAGGCAGGCTGGCAAGAGTTGGCCCCATTTTTGCCTATTTTGTTGGATAGCCCAGTTTTATCCTGACACTTGTGGCTATTCGTATCTTGTTCATCCACTCCAGAAGCCTTTGTGCAGGCATCGATGGAGACACGCTCCCAGTTTTTCTGGTTGCTCTGCAGCACAGCTTGCCCTCCCCACTCACGTCTTGTCTATGGTCTCCCATGTGCAAGAGGAGCAGGGGGGGCTCTCATGCTGTTGCCCACAGCAATACATCTTGTTTTTTACTGTGGAGATTGGCCTGCAACTCTTTGGTGGCCTCCAGATGCTTGTGGAGAGCGGAGCAGGGGAGGAGGTCTCTTTGCTTCAGGCCAACTACCCATGTGCTAGACGAGCCCGTGGTTTCACAAGCACTGGCAAAAGTTCAGAAGGGAAAGGCAGTCGTGGCTGGGTTATTTTGGGGAGTGCTCTCCCACACATGCTTCCCTCAGATGTCAGGACTGCAGCCATGTGCGGGGACAAGGTCCCCTTCGGTCATTGTGGCTTTATGCAGGCGTAAACCCAGGGGGGAACTGGCATACTCTGTGCAAATGAAAAACTGAGGCGTGATATATCATAACACAATAAATATTCTATTAATAAGAATAGTGCTTTACAAGGCGGTGGATTGAAGTTTCTGCGTTTGAACTGGCTTGAGTTGCGGGGTGAATTAGATTAATGCATTTTAGATAAAGTGCACAGAAAGAAAAAAGAATAATTATTTGTACCCAGAGGATATCTAAGAGGGGATGTGTAAGCGAGTACCGGACTGGACATTTGGGCAGCCGATTGATCTGTGGAGCCAGTTGTGGAAGTGATTTGCAAAACAAAGGTTTTTATATTCATTGCAGTAACATTATTTTGTTTCTTTGTGGCACGTTTAACACAGGAGCTGGACTTTTATCTGAGCCTGTCTCTGGTATCCAAGCTCCAACTTGTCTAAAATGAGGTTTCTAGCACTGTTTTATAGCTTTTGTATTCCTGGGGTAAATAGCTGATCTCTGGCTTTCCCTTATGTAATAAGACACTTCTGCTCCAAAGTCTGGATCTTTGACGGGATTGCAGAGAGAAGGACCAGCAGAATTGCACCCACGTATGTTGGTTTTTGATTAGCCAGAGGGTTCCTGCTCTTCAGTATGTGCTAGACAGAATGTTTTTGCCCTTTCTCTTAAAATGAGCATTTGAAGACTGTCTTTAGTTTTTAGGATAAATACTGTGAAGACACTTCTGTCTACTCAGCTGAGTTAGTGCGGGCTTTGAACTGGCTATTTCCAACAGGGAGCATTAATCCTACCAAGTGCTGGACTTGCAAAGTCCTTATTTAAGCAGAGATGGTATGTGTGGCTGTAACTGCTTGCTAGCACCGCTTTAGGGGACAAACTTTGAAATATAAAGCTTTCCTTATGAAATATGAAGCTCTTAAAAAAAAAAAAAAAAAAAAAAAAAAAAACACCAAAAAACTGAACAAACCCAAGGTTTTTCAAAGGTATGTTTGGGCTTCTTGCTTAGAGAAGCCTTACGACTTTTTTTCTGTGAGTGCACAAATGTCTTTTAAAGAACACTTGTATTCCTACATGGAGTAGTTGCCATTGCCTCACATATTGTTTCAGCATTCAGAAAATATCTGAAGCTAACAAAGGCTAAAGCTAACTTGAAATTCACCTATGTAGCAAAACCCGCTGTTTTCCCCTTTTTGAAAGGTGACACTTTCCCTTACTTAGGGCCTCAAACATTAAGTCTCTCTACATACAGCTCACCATTTTCCAGCAGAGGGGAAAAAAAAGGAAGAAAAAAAAAAAGAGAAAAAAAAATCCCAACCAAAAACCTCTGCGCTTATTCCTTGCCGGTGGTTGCTCTGTATGCTGTGTTACAAGCCTAAAAACATTTTCTCTCCCTTTTATCTACGTACAGCTCAGGTGGCAGAGGCTACCTACCATCTCCTGGTCAGTCCTTGCACCAACTCTCTTTGCAGGTGGCCAGGTTTTGGAGTAGTAGCTCTGCAATGAAATAAAAGTATTTAGGGTTTTTTTTATTTGTTTGGTAGTGGGTTTTGGTTGGTTGTTGTTTTTTTTTTCCCCAGAGTTGAATAGGCACATACACTTATGGTAAGAAACCTCTTCGGATTTGAGCATAGGAGAAGTGTTTGCACACCTCTCGCTCTCTTATTCCTCTCCCTCCTCTCCATATACCTATCTATATCTATATATCTGTAATCTATTTATGTTTGTAATCTTTCCAGGAAGAACACTTTTCAATTTAAAAAGTCTTTATTACATTATTATAATTATTGCCATTATCACAACTGTATAGCTTCAAACGTTGGTTTTAGAGGTAGGGACAGAGAAACCTGTTAAAACTGACTGACATTTCATATCCCTAATGAAAGTTGTTGTGCTTATTCAGAGTTCGCATGCTTCTTCCTTTCTGTACATATAATTCCAAGAATAAACCATTATTTACTATGGTGATGCTTTAAAATTCAGACTAAAATTGATGTTCAGATAAACAAGGTGATTAGCTCAACTTGCTGTGAGAGAGCACTTACTAGTGACGACTGATGGGAAGGATGGATTTCACAGCTCACAAAGGTCTTCGCTGTAGAGATGTAGACAGATGCACCAGGTGCCTTAGAACTTGAGAGGTCTATACTACTTTTTTTTCTTTTTTTTTTTCTTCTCTACTATCTCTCCTCAGTTCAAAACCATGTCAGTACTAATTTCTCACACTTTCTTCCAAGTTCCTGCCCAACTTTGTTCTCTTAATTGATTTTTCAGCTTGTTTCACTTACTAAAGTGTGATCCCTACCTGTAGTAACTACACAGGTCATACCTGTCCTGTCTGTCCATCAAAACTGCAAAAACTGGGACTTCATTTGTATTCTCCAAAATTCTTCTTTCTGTAGCCCTCAAATCATTGCTTTCTGTAGAGTTTTTTCTGATAAACTTTTCATCTTATTGCTTTTGTTACCCATTTATCTAATTGCTTCAAGTAAGTTGTTACTTGCTATCTCATACGTAGGCTTCTAGGGGTACTATTTTTTTGACACAAATTCTAGGTTCAGTAGGCCTAGAATTAGACTTTTTCAAAATTATCCTGTTATAATAAAGATAGAGTCAGTTGATAATTAACTTCTGTGATTCAAAACCAAACCCATATTATTTCCCAGACATGGATAGGTCTTCATTACATAAAGCAGCTGAGAAACCTTGAGGAAGGAATGGGGCAGTGGAGGTGGTTGGTTGTCTGTATAAATTTCATGTTTCACCATTAAATGTTTCACCAGACAGAAGTTAGGTGGATCATTTGAAGCCTGCTTATTTTCGTAAACAGCCAAAACTGTGTTTTATTGTATTTCCTTCTCCTGTAGCAAAGTGAGCATCACAAAATGTTTGTAGACTCTTGGCTTCCTGAGGGCAAAAAGGTGTCTATTCCTGCAACAGTGACTCAAATGTTGGGTTTTCCGTAGTAGATTATTTGGGTGATTTGCTGTGCTTTTTGAATTCTGGCTGAATGTTACAGGAAGGCTGCGTTTGGGCATCTTTTATTTGTTCCTACACAAGTAAATGGTTAATGCTGCTGCTGTAGCCAAAACACTGCCTTCCCCAGTGAGTCTGCTGGCTGCCATGTAGTATTTGTTCACCACCCTCAAGAGCAAGGTTGGCAACGTCTCGGTGGTGGTGTGTGTCCAGTACTTGTGAAATGCCTCTGTTATCTTTCTGGATAAAATGAGCTATGTAAACATACAACGGCAGTGTTGTGGCTGAGTGTTCTCTCTGGTCTCAGTGTCCTCCAAATGAGAGCTGTGCAATGCCAGGGTACTTTGAGACCATCACAGCCATTGCAGCTATGTTGCTGTCATCCTGGCAAAGTGTGACCAAACTGAATCCACTGGCAAGATAAGGTAGTGATGTGATTCAGAACATCTTTCTGAAAAGTAGAAATATAGCCGCCATTTTCAGGAGCCCAAACCAGAAAAAGAATACGTGTGTAGACTGCAAAATTGCAAATAAGTACCTAAGGTTCCAAGGTTCCTTACTGCCGGAATGCAACATGTGTATTTACTGGAAGTTGTTAGCATCCCTCAGACTCAGATGCCAATAACAGTGAAAATGTGACTTACATAGTCTGAATTCTCTCTTTAGGCTTGGTGTCACAGTGGGAAATGCTGTATTATGACTTACACCATCCATAGCCATTTCCTCCTGGTTAGGCTAAACGCATGAAAGTAACTTGTTCTGATAATTATGGACATAGTACAACTTTCATTAAAATATTTCTGGCAGGCCAAACGTTTCAAAATATGATTTTAAAGCTACTTTTTATTGCATCCAGAAATAGTCTTTAATGTTTAGTCTCTGGTTTTCAAACAAAGCCAGAAATATTTCAGTAGTTTTTTTTTTTTTTTTTGTTTGGAGAGGAAATGGAAAATGTGGATTGAGATATGTCTTAAATTAATTGCACTTACAGAAAGTATATATCTAATTACTGCCCTGTTCTCTGCTGAGATTTAAGAAATCAGTATATAATAATTTGTTCAGACATATATGCACTGGACTTTATGTTCTTTCTCATTTTTGAGACTGATAATCAGAGATAAACTTTGGATGATGGTTGTGTTCATTCTATGACTTTTTTTTTTTAAATAAACTACTTGGTAAAATTTTGCAATAGGAAAAAATCCTTAAACTATTTAGAAATGTTTATAAGTTTTAATGTTGGCTAATTCGCTCTTTGATTACACTTATAAGCATATTGGTAACATCTGTCATGCAAGTGACTGTACAGTGTTACCATCCTGCAAGAAGTTCATGCTTTCATTAAACTCAAGCTTGCAGAACTCAGCACTGAAAGATCTTTAGAAGTCCAGTCACTGGAGTTCTCCTTATTTCTAAAGTACTCTTAAGTACTAAGTCCTTAACAAAATATATTATGTATGCACAAATGAACCAAATGCTAGGTGAATGAGTCGTGTCTGAGGCAGGCTATATCTTACCTACGTGGTAAAGATATTCCAAGGGTAGACACCAGAACTACTAGCTTTATTCACCACATTAGCAAGTAGGTCCATTGAAGCCAACTAAACAACTCCTGGGAGAAAACTTGCAGAGAAGTGGTTAGAGGGACAAATTATTGATGACTGGGCTTCCTGTTTAGAGTGGGGTGACGCTTGAGCATCAGTGACAACAGAAAAGCATGTTACATTAAAAAAGCCAAACTACTAAATGCGATTGTATGTACTGGTGTCTGTCTCTGTGTGCAGACACACATCTAAATGCATCTTTTCCATGTATGCTGCTAGTGAGAATTGTGTATCTGCCTTGAGGTACCTAGCCTTAGTGACTGGTTTTTGAAAATTTGGCCTTCGAGATAGACATAAAGCATTTGGTTAAATTAATAGTTTGTTTAATGACTGCTTGAGCTAAGTTTAAGAAATGATTGAGTGTTCTTAGCAAAAAAGAGCACTTAAACTTTTTCTTATTATTTCAACATTACAAAGTAACTGCCTAAAACTGTGTGTTTAAAAACTGCTTGTTTTACTACTTCAGCATGTAAAATAAATTTCTTCCTAAAATCTGTGCAGGGCTACAGTTTTTCCCCCTAGGTGTCAACAGTAATATCTTAAGTCAGTTAGCCAAGCTATATGAAAGTAACTTGAAAATTCAGTACAATTTTGTGTACATTGCTATTTCTTTTCTGCCATAGCAATGTCTTTCTGTTGTAATACATTGGGAACAGATACAGATGCTAGGTACCAAATTCTTCCATAGTAGCTTAGCAAAATGTTTGTAGAGTAAACCGCCTCTTTGTGTAAGCTGCTGGACTTCTTTGCCTAGTTCCCTATATAGTAAGTACGTATCGCATTGTGTATATGTACAAAGTATGTATTGTGTGTGTGTATACACACACACACACACACCAGCCACTTGTGGAATGGTGATGTTTGAAGCACATGTATTTATTTTCTTGTACGTGTTTCATGTACATGAAACGTGTACAGGTACATGTTTCACTGAGGAAATGAGGACCTACATGACAGGAAAGTTAAGGGATTTGCATCTCAAAGTCAATGAATGACAATAATCAAAGCCAGACCCCTGGAGTCCTCATGAACTTACCTTAGCCACACTATCATCCTTCTTCCTATATTACATATACAGTTTCTGCTATAACTAAAGGCAGGACCTGTGGCTGCTTTCCAAACATTCCTTTTCCTCACAGCGGGGTCTAGGCAGTGGCAGTTTGCCAGTCTCCTTTTGAAAAGCTGATACACATTATCTGTTTGTGACCCCTCTGTACTGTGGCAAGGGTTCCTTGATTGGGAGGAAGGAAATAGTGCATCCTCTTGGAGCTCGTGACTTGCCAGAATTATCCAGGGCCATGCAAACCCAAGTGAAAAGTACTTTTTCCTGCCTTCTTGGTGGTAGTAGAGTGAGATGCACTTAGCCAGTGATCGGTCTCTGCATGGGTAAACACTCCATGCTTCCAATCCCAGCAGCGCTGCTTTGCAGAGATTGGGGGTGTTGCTGCTTTGCCAACTGGTGACATATTGCTTGGGGTGAGGTTCCTGGATTATCTTTGAACCATGATAAGCTGCATATTTTTCTAGCTGTGGTACTGTTTATGAGAAGAGAGAAGTGCCCAAGGGGCATGGACAGAAGAGTAAGCTAATTCTTTCTGAAGGGCCACAAGGTGAATAGCTTGGGACCTCTGCCTAGATTAAAGAGGTGCAGCAGTCAAAGATTGATGATATAAGCCTAGACTGTTCATCAGGTATAGCTGGATAGTGCTTGCAGTACATGAAAAAACTGTATAATAGAGAAAAGACATCTTGTAATTAAGGCAGTAAGCCCAAAATATCTTGTCAAAACCTAGTTCAATGGGAGATTTCTTCAGTGATTCTTAAATTTTTGTTTCTTTGTTACACCTGTGTCAGTGCTTACTTCACTCTCTTTCCTTCTTACTTGTTGGTTTGTGCTATGGTCAATATCCTCTATTAGAAGGCATTTGTCAGCAGAATCATATTGATAAAAATCAATAATTTATGTGTGCAGCTTAGTACCTCCATATACACTAGAGAATTAAAAAACTGTACAAAGTGGCAAAAATCTGATGTAGTTTTGGATTCTGTTTGAACATTATATTTCACAAACCTCTATTCCTAGCTCAGTTAGAGTCTCAGAACACTACTGTAAATTAAGGTATAATTTCTTTGTATAGCAGCGTGTAACTATTCTTATCAATATTTTTTTTTTCTTAATGGATTACGTTAATGGGAAAAAGACTTTTAAAAAAATACAAACCATAACCATTCTTCTATGGTCCATGTCTCAAACTATTTCTCTTTCTATTTTGATTGGGAGAATAAACCTCATTGGACATGATAAAAATGCTTTAGACATTTACCCAACAGTGAATATAAGAAAGGCAGTGATATTGCTTGCCCTCTGATCAGATTTGGGTTTCTTCCCAATTACGGATTAAATTTTATTTTGTAATATCATCATTCTTCAAACATACTTAAAACTGGCACCCTAGAGAGATAGTCACAGGATGGTACTACAGGAAATGTTGGCTAAATGTATATTTTTCTAAACGTCAAAAATATAAAATGTCCAGTAATTCAGTGATCAATCTTCAGATGTGCAGAAGATAGCAGCAGAAAAAAAGACAATTTATTGTGATGTTAATTCAACACTTTGAAATCACTTTGACGGAAGCTTACAGTTTCTGTGAGTGCTTAAAGAATGCAATTTTATGCAACTTTGTTAGATATGACTTTTCTGTGATTTTTAAGGTATTTAAACCTCACATTGAAAGCTAGAAGGAGTTGTGTGTGCTAGTGAAAGAGGCTTTAGATACTCAAGATGAAATAGAGGACTTGACAGTGCTGTCGCATGGCAAGAAATAACTTCACAATAACAGGTGTAAATTCCCAGCCTACGAGTAACACGGATTTTTTTGTTGCTTTATTGTTCAGTTTTGCCAGGAGCATGCTTTCTGCTCAGCATATACTGTAGATGGCAGTAAGGTTATGCTAGAAAAGGGTACATGGGCTGGAATAACTAAATTAAAGGATGTGTGTAAAACCCATGGATGGTTTCAGGTTTTGAATCTAAGCCACCTATTTACAGCAGCTTATACTTACTTGAAGAACCTCCAGAAAGGATGGGTTGCTCTTTGTAACTTCCGATAATGACCAGGTCAGCTTTGTCATTCCTTTTTGTTTGGTTCTGCCTGAATTTGATTGGATTTGTTTAAAAGCAAGCAGACATCTTTGCTGCTTATCATGGCAGATGGAAACACTTCTGTGGATTCACAGACAATTCAAATGCTCTCTCCTTTCCCTGGCATGGGGTATGAACACATTGTGAGTGACACTGATAGCTCCAGAATTTTGGGACTATCCCTATATCCCCGAAGTCTTCCATGTCCCTCTTTCTCCTTTGTGTTTGCACACAGAAGAAACAAAGTAGGACATGGTGCCCTTGGCACAGCGCTTCCCCTCTGGTAAAGTCTGCCAGGGTTAAGGGTAAAGCACGGTGCATGCTGAGCAGTGTCCCGCTCCCAAGACCTTTCTTTCAGCCACACTGACCCAAAAGGCCCGTAACTTGAGGGCCTTCTCAGTGTTCTCAAATAATTTTCACCCAACTCTGAAATGTTGGCTGTCGTTCGCTTTTTTTCGTTTCCTGCATTGTCGTTGGTGGCTGATGCCTCTTCTTCCATTGTAACCCTTCAGCTTCCCACAGTACCCTTTCCTTGCCTCCTATGTGTTCTGCTATTGCTCTTCCTCTCATGAGTGCCTTCCCCAGTCAGATGTTTACCCATCAAAATATTGTCATCAGCCTGTTCCTTGGATGTGGTGGTGCGAACTCACAGACTGTGATGGGATCACAGCTCTGGACTTGGGCATTCCTTTGCTGTTTCCATACATCAGTATGTGTACATGCACACACATGCATATGTCTGTATATATGGAAAGCAAAGTCCGGGAATGTTGAGCAATGTTAGAGACTCATTGCCCAAGAAACATGACTTGGAGACTATTGCCCCCCTGTAAACAGCCATTCCATAAGTGACATTACAGCAATGCTCCTGTTAAAGCTGAGGATCTCTCCTCCCTGCATGAAATCCAGGACTGAGTCCCCGCACTGCTGTCCTCACTGGGTTTTATGAGTCCTCTTAAGGGCTTTGCATTAGCCACAGAAGAAGGATCCTCTGGTGTCACTTCTGCCCCAGTGACAAAAGAGCCAGTGTATACTTGGTCCCATGTTGCATCAGTTCTCCTGCTTTAGTCCAAGTGTCCTCCTCCTCGTTACCCCTGGATCTCCTCACTGTCTTTTAAATTCCCTTGTTCTCTCCAACTTGCCACAGGCACTGATCTGCCCTCACCATATGGGTTAATATTGCTATCATTTTTAATGAAATCACTTTATTGTAAGGAGATGAACATGTGGGTTGTGTGTTCTCTGGTGAGACAATGACTATGTTGTGATTTCTTCACAGCCATTACAAAGAAAACCTCTTTCTGGTGATGATAGGGACCCTACTGTGTTAAGTGGAAATATACAGCATTAACACTAAGGAACAGTATCCCGTAACAAAGCACATCCTTGCCTTTCAGGGATGGGAAATACATCTAATCCCTGATAACTATTTAAAAGAAAAGGGTAAAAAATAAAAAATCCTTAAGGTCCAGTTTCTCTTTTTGCTTGCACTTAATTTAAGTCCTCTACATAATTTTAGATTATCCACATCATTTACAGCAAGTAAACTTATATAGATTTGTAGTGGAATCACCTCTAGATGTAGGGTTTCATGCTTCATTAATATTTATTATAGTCTTCAGCTCACTTTTTTGCCCTACTGGAAAGTTATACAAAAACATTCTGTATCCAGAAACAAAACATTAAAATACCAAAACTATCATAACCAACTTTTAAAGATAATTCCTAAAGCAGATGTTCACAAACAGACAATTTTTATTAAAATAACAGTGGGAAGGAGTTTGCTTTTGTTTGTTTGGCCCTCAAGGAAATTAAAAAGCCTTTCTATAATTTTGATTATAACTTCAATAGAGGATTTTATTGTACCAAGGATGTGGTTGCATGAAGGATGGAAACCTTAAGGGTTTAAAACCTGTTTTTAAAAGCTACAAATTGAACTTCTCTTGTTAATCTTAGGAAACAAAGTCCTGTGGCAATTTTCTTTTCTAATGTGCAGAGCATGTAGGTCTGTTATAAAAACTGCTAATACAAAAATGGCACCCACTTCTTCAACACATCTGCTCCCTGAGCATATATAAGGAGTATCTGTAGATTCCTGTGACTAAAAGAAGTACCTATGATTAATCCTACTGGGGCAGAACAACGAAGGAGTAGGTTCTTATGCTTTTTTTTTATTATTATTATTATCAATAAAATAATTCACCTTCATTTTAGACTATGAAAATTTAGGGAAACATGCTATTTGCTCTAAGTTTCTATTGAACCAAAGAATGTTGGCATCAATGGTGAAATTTCACTGGGATTTTATGATGGTGCTGTCTTGAGGACATCTCAAAATACATACTTTGCACTGGTACAGCTTGTAGGTACAAGTACAAAAATTACTAGTAGCAATATTTTTCTGCTAAGGAAAGAACTTGATCTGACTTCTGGAGCACATTTGAAAAACAGGGAACCAGGGAAATTCTTCTTTAATTTTCTTTTTCTGAATTCTTGCATACAGGGTTCTGAAAGATGCTGGGAGGTGAGGGAGACGTGGCCCTCCAAAATTCAACAGTGTCCCTTTTGTGAGGTGGTTTTTCAGAACAGAACCACCATTATCCATGCATTTGCATGTCTTGAGCAGCAGATAAAGCTTTGCTTATGATAGATGGGAAAGAGACAATGTCTGCAGTCTGTACACAAGACTATGAACATTTGTTCCTGGAGAATTAGGCTTTTACAGTCTAATTCCAGTTATTAGTGGGGACCTCCAGAAGGTCATGGGACCTCTGTAAAATTGAGATCATAGGCATTTATGTGTATTTCTACGTATTGTGTATTTTTAAAGTGGTTGTAGGTGTGTGTGTAATGTACATCTATGCACTCAGCAGGGTGCACCTGTCTCTAGATTAACAGCATGCCCCAGAGTGTGGTCCACGGTTACCCAAACAAGGGGCTTGTTACACTGCAGAGCTTCTTTGTCCATTGCACGGAAGCCAAGCGGCAGAGGCGTGGGGTGGTGAGAGGACGGTGTGTGTCTGGTCGTATGTTGCTGTGCCTTCAGGGTGTATCTGGGGGCACTGGCGTGGACCTGGGCTTTAGGAAGCTCTGCTGGAGAAGCACCCTCAGCACTTTGAACAAGCTGTCTTTCAGACCTCTCTGAATTAAAATGTACTTGAAGAAAATTAAAGTTGCTAAAGAACTGAAACTGAAAAGCCCAACTTAACAGAAACTTAGCAGTGACAAAACTGCACAAAATATTCATACATATAGCCAATTTGGGAATAAAGGATGGCAATAACTGGTTGATAAAGGAAGACTAAAGCATCATGTTTTACACAGCAGGAGTAAGGAAACAGGTTTAGAGTGGTAGGAGTTACATAAATGTTTAATTATGATGAACAAAATATTGATTCAATGTTCTCAATAGTGCACTGCTAGGCTTGAGGAGTTATTCTTGCATGCTTACCAAAGTCTGTTATTAAAATAATTTTTGTTTATTTGAAAGACTTAAAAAGCCAAAGATACAAGAAGTTTTTATCCAAACTGAAATGAAAACTACTTGCATTTCTTTAACTAATTACGAAGGTTTATGAAACAAGGAGATATGCAAAAGTGATTATCTGCCCTGCAGCATCTTGAAAGCTTGTGGAGGAGTTATTGTTGATGCTCCACATTTTGTAGGATCAGGCTCATATTTTGCCTTCTGAGCTGTAGATTACACAACTGGTAACACCGAAATGAGGGAAGCTGTTTAGCAAAAAGAAGAGCCTGTAGCTATCGGTTTCCTCCAAAGCATCTTAAGATAAATGATCCTTAGATAGAGAATTTGAGACCTGAACTTAGAGTGGTTACTGACAGGAGAAGAGGTACCTGTGGTTGCACACAGCAGGGGGCTGATACTTCTGGAGACAGGTATGCCAAAATGGCAGCAGAGCTCTTCAGAACGGTGGTGGGGCACCTGCGATAGACAATAGACCGTGCTGGCTTTTCTGGAAGAGTTTCTTACAAGAAAGGCTGATAGTTGGAATTTGGGTGCTGGGAGGTGGGTGCACTGTATTTCTCTGATCTGTTGTTTTGTGCCATTGTGGACACTGAGAGTACAGTTCATAAGGCTCTGGCAGCATTTACTCAGGACCCAGGTGCTAGCCTGGCTTTAGGTTCAGATCCAGGTTATGCGTTAGTCTGTATGTGAAACCAATAAACCTGTATTCACCTCTTCTGGTCTGTGTTTATTAGAAATACTTCATATAATTATTTTTTTAAAATGTGTTTCATATAAGAGGGCTCTTCCCTCAGAGTAGTTCATCAATAAGGAGCAGAGTACTTGAGAGGATTTGGGACCCAGTTTGATCTCATTCATATTGATGTAAACAAGGAGCTGTGATTCCAGATTACCACTAGGAGTAATTAGATATGAACACCTGTGCTTTTTTTTTTTTTTTCCTGCACACCGTTTTCTGACAAAGTAAGCTTCAATTTAACAATACTGTTACTTACCGCTGTCATCTCTTCTTGATTTGCAGATGGGCTTCTTCCGCCGGAGGTACAAAGAGATTATTGAAGCCGAAAAGAGCAGAAAGGAGAATGAAGATAGTTGGGACTGGGTCCAGAAAAATCAGTGAACTGCCCACGAAAACTAAAGCCCAGTCATGTGACACGCGCTTGCTAGCCTGTAGGTCCTGCTCTCGTATCTTCCATATGTGGAAGAAGGAATCTTCTCCAGATTTTTCGGAGACCCCACTGACGCTGTGTCTTTATCACTCCAACAAGCTAGGGAACATATCCTGAGGCAACCACTGCAGCCATGTCAGGTGACTGGAGCGATTTACACTTCATTTAAGAGCTGAACTTTGAACTTTGGTAACCAAGCTGCAGTGCAGAGCAATATTTATGAATCCAACTATGTGGTATACCCTCAGGGGAAGACTGTTACCTAAAAATATTTTTTATAAATATAAGCTTTTTATATTGATTATGTCTTTATATTTGTATCAATGTTTTATAGTTTCTATTGAATAGCTATATAGTTCACTCAAGCACTGATATCTGGCTAAATCCTTGGAAATATATGTATATATAAAAATCCTATTGTACTTTTAAACTTCAACACAAGAGAGAAAAAGAGAGATTTGCAGATAAAAATAGCTGAAATCCTCATACACTTAATTTGCAAGGCTTGGTAATGCTGTATATAGACCGTTTAATGGCAATAAGCCAAAGTCTTTTCTCTATCTCTCTTTTTGAGTTGAATTCGGTGTTTGGTTTATAAACTATAGAACCTAAAGTATGACACAGACGTGATGTTCTGTATCTGAGTTTATCCTTTACTGGCCTGAATGGGAGAGGATGAAAATGCTTCCTCGGTGGCACGTAGCAAGACTTGTAGCTTGCTTTGGCTCACTGAAGAAAGAGCATCACAGAATGTTTTCCTTTGGGAAGTTTCTCTTGCAGTCCCTAGTACTTGATAATGGTCTAGGACTGTGCAGTTGAGATACCAGAGGGATGTAATTGGGCCAACCACTATGGCATTGATAAATTCCTTGGAATTAAAAAACAATAATGAAATGAAGCTACTGTTAATGATTGTGATCTGTTGCTATCAAAGCAAATGATAAATTGCTACAAGCTACAAGTGTTATGACTGCCTTGTGAGTTTTACACATGAGTCTTGAGTTTGTTTATATGGTGATTTTAAAGAGAGATAAGTAGATGCAAGGGTTAAAATGTTGGAATCTTTGGGTCTTGAGATTCCCTATCTGTATGTTCCAAGTACTGAATGTCATCCTTCCTCAAGCATTAAGAAGGAAGTTTAGTCAAGGTGCAGATGTTACTGGATCTCAGATTGCCGCTTTGTTCACTGGTAATTCCTTAGCAGAACATTTGCTGCATTAGAAGAAACTTAGTTGTAATTAATTCAATCACGTTTTTTCAAAAAGCCCTTGTATTTCTGAATAGGAATAGTGGAACTCTGTAAGACTTGGGTTTAGATTCTACTTGTACTTTGCACCTTGTGTAAATAAGAAGCAAATGTCTGGTTGGCATAAAATCCATGTAAGGGAAAGAAGGGTTGAGCTCTGTGGTAGCAAGTGGAGGAGAAACAGGAAGGATGTCTCCTTCCATGAGGGTAAGGTAAAAGAACTGCTGGAAGTTTGGAAACTTGAATGCAGAGAACATACAAGAAATATGCTTGAGAACAGGTCTTATTCTTACTCTTCCTTGCCAAATTCATTACAGCTTCACATTTAAAAAAAAAAAATAACCACATCCGTATTCCTGTTTGCTGTTTTCCCCCCACTGGCATTAAGTGCCTGCTATTACTATAGTATTGATCAATATTTATTAACTTAACTATCTGCACCCATTAGGCAGAAGATGGTTTTTAAGTGAATGAAGTGTATTGATTCAACGTTTGACAAGAAAAGCTATTACTCTATTCAGTTATCTTCCTTAAAACAATCATGAGTGATTTGACAGGTTTTGTATGATAAATGAATATTTAAGCCAGAATCTGAAAAAAAAAAACTGCTGAGGCAAAATCCTGTTATAACCACGTGTAATGGACTGCAGATTTCTCATCAGAATGCAAAACCAAAAGGCTGATGGCCTTTGACTGTTGTATTAGAGGCTATTGATTTCCTCACAGAACGATATTTCTGACATCACTTAGCTTTGCTAGTATTTAAACCTAATGTATCTATTTTTTTGGTTTTGAAAAAGGCGTAAGACTGACATAAGTTGGACATGAGATTGATTCACAACTCTGAATTGAATAACAAATTACTTAAAATACTTGCTGAAAAAAAAAGTCCATTTATTTAGAAGGAATTTTCCGTATCTGCTCTCTTTAAAACTACTACCATCCCCAAATTATCAAAAAGTAAATTTGCTGAAAAAATAATTCAGGGGACAAGTGAAACTAGTTGTGAATTTAACTGAATTTGAAAGTTTCTATCCAAAAATAGAGAAATTTCACTTTGAAAAGTTTTAATGCCTCATTTCCACTTTCTAAACAGAAATTTACTTTCACATCTGCCAAAATGCAGTATTTTAAAATTCAAGATCATTTACTCCTTTGGAACATCTTTTTAAAGTATATGAAGAAAAGACTTTAAAAAGGTAAAATACCCATTTAGCATTTCATATTGTGGTGGACAATTTTTAATTTTTTTTTACTCAAAGCAAGGAATGTTTTTCTTACTTGGTTATAGTAAAAAACAAATAAATGCAAATCCCACTTGATATTGCCCACACTGGAATTTTTTGCTCTCTGACTTGAATTGTCTACTCTTGATCCAGCACAAGTTGTCACACAGTGAAAATGTAGTTGTTGGCCAGATTAGTGACATATTCTTGAAATAATCCATAAATTCTTAGTAGCATCGCTGTTAGGTACTCAGTAGTTCTGTTGTCACAGATGCTTTTGTTTTTACATGTATACTCTTCATTATTATTTTTTTTTTTGGTGTCAAATTCCATTGTGGCTCTTGCTTGGTTCCAGTTAGGATAGTCAGATTTGACAATGAAACATACCAGTGCTTAGTATTAAAGTCCTGTAGATGCACTGTTCCACTCTTTAAAAAGTAACCGAACAAACCTAACAAAAACAACCCACTAACATCAGTTGGTTGCAATTAGTTTCTAACGCAAAAATCTTATGAAAACTTAATATACTCCAAGAATGTGTAGGAAATAGCTGGGCTATAGATCTGCTGGTTGATTTTTGTTGTGTTTTGTTTTTTTTTTTTAAATTAAGAAATCATAATAAATGTAATAGTATCAAAAACTAGAGACATGGTTACTTTGGAAATTGCTTCCAGGGCTCTGGAAGTTCCCATCTGTCAGCTGCTTGTGAGTTTTGTTGTGCTGTACTGCTTGTGCAGGCAGAGCTGGGGCAAGTCATTGTACTGGTTCTCTCTGGTTAATCCATTTCGGGACAAAGCCATCAATTGCCTTGGACAAATTTGATTGAAAGGTTTGCTGAATTGGCATCGCGTTCTTTTTGCAGCGGTCTGACTTTGCACTGGCTCTGAGCTATGCAGATGGAAGCTTGGAAGTGGGGCAGTAACATTTTCAAATGCGTCATCTGGCACCTGAGAGATCTTTTGTTTGACCCCTGAAGCTTGCAGGGTGGCTTCTTACAGATAGTACCCTTGAAGTTGCTTTTAGGGTAGGAAGGAAACAATCTCAGTAAAATACGATCAGGAAGAAAGGGGAAAAAATATTAGAGGAAAATTCATTTAACGCATAGCCCATGCTGTTGCAGCCCTACTTAATTTCCATCTTGATATCAAGATCACAGTCACTGCGGAGTTTTGTGGTCCACAGCACAGGGATTAATTTCAATACCTGAGAGCTGAAAACGTTTGCCACCTTTCACAGTGTGTTTTGTGACCATTCCATTTGAAAACCAAGCGTCTACTTGGAGGTGAATTTCCATCAGTTCACCCCTGCAAGAGCAGGGGTGGTGTACTCTGAGGCTGTGCCAATGGTATACTCTGGTACTTGGCCATCGTAGCTAATGAAAATACTAGCTATGTTTTTCTGAAGAAACCTAGTTTTTAATTTGCTCAATTACAAGGAGGAAGTCAGCAAACTGTAGAAAACACTGGAGCAGTCTCTGCAGCGAAGTCGCCTCGCAAATCACTTGGATTATCTGAGAGAGAAATTTTTCTTGATGTGAACCCCAGGCCTGTAAACCACTTAAGCGATCCTTTCATCTCAAAGTAGCAAAGGCTTTTGCAATGCCAAGCATACCAGCGAGGACAGCTGATATGACACATGAGTGGGAAGGATCGTACGTACGAGTCAGTGATGCGCAGGTAGCTCGGCTTGCTGAAAGCAACAGTGGCGCAAAGATTGTGTTGGGCAATATTTAACATCGACTTTCTCGAATGTCATCTGTTTATGGGCACATTTTGGAGTCTTGCACAAGTTTCAAGCATCCAAGCATAGTATCCGTGTGGGGTGGGAATATATAATATTGCTTTCAGTAAAGGAATAAAGGAGTTATAGAACTAATTTCTACCTTTGTCCAAGTTCATCCGCTTGCTAGGGTTTCTTGGAAAGTAGGTTTTCGTTCATTTAGTGTACATTGATTAAACTGGCATGAAGACTATAAATGCTTTTGGAGCATGGTTTGCATATGCAGTAGGGCACCTGCAACATCGTCACTCCTTTTTCTTAGAATGTCACTCCTATGTATTGTAAAATTGTGTGTTTCTTTTTGTGAACTTGTGGTTGGAAGAATGTGTTCACTCTTATTGATGTCACCTGTATTTAGAAGCTTGTGTTCACCTGTATTCTAATTCACTTGCACTGTTTTGGAAATGTCAGGTTTACAAAAATACAACTTTTTGGAATAAAAAGTGGCTGCAAAATTATCCTAATAATATCATTTTGTCACTTAATTTCCTTGTCCAGCTGAAGTATTTTTCCATTAATTGGGTGAGACATATTCTCAGTATGTTTGAATTAAATGGTATGTGCATGTGTTTATCTGTGTGTGGATAATGGACATCTTTTGTCATAATTCTGTGACTTGTATAAAATCAAGCTATTTGGAGAGTAAAAGTAGCTTGACTACAATATTGTAAAACCATGGAAATAAAATAATAGCAGTTGGAATTATTTACATTTCAACAGTATTGCTCTATCAACATCAAATAAACCCCCAATGGTGGTGATAACTGCCTTATGATAAGTGTCAACCTGTTTCAATTTATATGAATTTGAATGGAAGTCAAGTTATTCAGCTTCATGTATTTTTTCTGCAAGGCTTTATATTCCATGGGTAGCTAAATAATACATTTGAAAGATTTTTTTTTTTTTTTTTACTCCGTACATCCCCGTGCTTACTTTGTCAAAGGGAGTAGAAGCTGGATGGAAGCAGTAAAGAAAGCTGATTGACACGTGTGGCTGTAGTGTACCTCTTTCTATTTAATACCCGTTAGAGGTCACATCAAAGTTTTCTCCTCATTTTGAGGATGGGTGAAACCTCTGTGGTAAAATACGAACTGACCTGAACCTTGCTTCTAAAATGAAATCTAAGAACTGGACCTGAAATTTCAGGCTCTTCCTTTCCTCATCTTCGGCTCTGTTCCCTGCTTGTTGTGGAGACCCTCTGTGTAAGTCTTTAAATGTTCTCCAGCCATACAGAAACCGTGCTTTCTCCACATTAGGCTGTTGGCTAAGTATCTCAGAAAGGCTGGGCAGAGTCAGGACCTAACCTGTGCCTCAGAGCACATCTGTACCGGTGGAAGACCACGGCTCTACGTACCCCAAAGCCAGAGGCGGTCAGAGAGCTGTGAGTACATGTGGGTCCTGGCATAGCTGGCACCCTCCGAGGTATAAATAAATGTTCTTGGTCAAGAAAGCATTCTTCAGTGGAAAGAAAACCTTGGCAAAAGCTGGAGGAGGAGGATGCTGCCGAGAGGAGTGCAATGTACTGTTTGCTTTTGGAGATGAGTGGAAGCTTTTGTGGAGCAGCAGGTAAAATAATAATCAGAAAGTGTTAGATCTACTAATAATACCTTTCTTTTATGGTGGGAGTGTGTTTGGGGGAGCAGGCGCAGGGGACGAGGACAGCTGAGCTAACAGTGCCCTCTGTGGGGCTCACTCGCCTGTCTTCTGGTCCTGAGCAAAGAACAGCAGCCTGTAGGTTGCAGGATTTTGTGTGCTGCCCTCCCCCTAAGTGGCATTTAGAACCTCTGAGGACTTCCATGACAAAGTGGCTTTGTTTTAGAAAACAAAACCTTTTGCAAATTTCTTCCAGTTTCAAAACCAGGTCAAATTTGAGAAAAGGGACATGTTCTTTTACTACAGAAAAAAACCATGCTGCTGGCTCAGCCTGGACACCTTGGCTCACTACGCTGGCCGTTGGGCTGCTCCCAGGACTGGGCATAACGGCAGCTCCTCTGCTACATCTTTTCCGTTTAGTAGTAAAATACCCCATGAGAAAGAGAGACGTGACTTTTCCCACACCTCTGGGGACTAGCAGAGTGGATACTGACCTGAGTAGTCCCAGGTAAGTTGTTTTGATGTGTTTAAAGTTCTGAGTGTCCGTAACATGCTAAGTAGTTGAGTCCCAGAACGACTAAAGACAGGGTTGTGGGAGTCATTAAAGGTGCAAAGTAGATCTTCTGGGCCTCTGCCCCAGTTGGCTTGCTACCAGAATTAAAATACAACAAAAGCAGCTATTTTATGAAGACTAAGATGCACAAATAGATTTAAAGTTGTATGACTGCTTACTCCTGCGCATCCCAGCTTTTAACATTTTAAATGGCTGCAAACGGAGATTTTATTTGCAAGTGGTTTTGACAGAAATAAAGCGTGATCGTGGAGAAATTAATCATCTTAACAAAAGAGCAATGGAAATCCGTTTTTCATGTCGCAGCCATGCTATAATTTCATGTGACTGTTGGAAAGGATTAATTCATGGATTTCCAGTTCGTTTCTTCTTTGCTTTTGATGTAGTTAGTGTTGTTTTCATGCCTGGACTTCTAGATGTGCAATGTTTTGGTAAGTTAACCAGCAGTTCAAGAGCTCTAAAGAATCAGAAATTAATGAAGTAGTAACCCTGAGCAGAGATTTCCCTGCTGCAGACATGTATTCAGATATGATGTATTGACTTTCATGAAATTATTCTAGATTTATACTAACACAAGTGAGAAGGGACTCAAACAGGCTCCCTTGAAGCTGAAGGACACACATCATGAGATGAGCTTTGCACTAATCTGCATAAGTGGCAATGTACAGTAATCTCTGTCATTTAAACAGTATTCCTCTGGGTTTGCTATCTGAGAGCTGTGTAATTCAATCCTAATGATGCTGCTCCGTGTTATATTCAGAAAGAGAAAAGTAATAGTAAAAAAGTGATCACTTTATCCAGCAGAGAGACCACTTCATAGTAAGGATATATTCTGTCCTGCATCAGCCTCTCAATGGAGATGGGGCACATGAGAACTGGACGTGATCTGCCCCCTTACCTTTGTCTAACCTGGATAATCAGGCCGACGGCTAAAATTCCTGTTACGTATTTTGCTGTGTTGATTTTAGGAGAATGGCACAGAATAAGAAGCTGGCAATAAGGTGATTACCCAGTAAAAGATCAGAATACCTGCTCAGTATTTAATCAATGAAGTCTATGTGTAGGGTGGGGTAGAAGATGGTAGAAATGGGGTAAAATACTTTTCTCCATTTTAATTTTCAAGGTGGGAGGTGAGAGACTGTATCTAACGGTGTAAGAAAATACACGTTTTGCATAAGATTGCCAAATGCTAACATCAAGGTAGCGTGTTGCCCTGTTTCTTAGATCAAGACTGTGTCCATGATATGACTTCATCAAAGGAGAGACCCATGCTTCACCTTGACCAGGTGGCACATGTCACCCTGCAATAACCTTGTCTCGTACTCCACTGCCTGCTCAGCTGTGCTTGTCCCACTCTCATTCTCATCTTACAGACATTACCGACTTTTTCACCTGGTCTCTTCTTAAGTTTTTCCTCTGCTTCATAGGTGTTATTACTCTTTTCCCTCTATTTGTCTGAATAAAAAGGCTAACTTAAATGTAAGCGTGTTTTCCCAACTTGCACTTAGTTTGAAATATATCACTTTTGTTTCAGATCCAAAGAAAGATTTATCCTGAAAACTTGGCAGTTTTCCCAACGACATCAGTAGTTCTGAGGCCTGTGGGCAGCCGTGTCAGGTACTGTGGTCCTTTCCTCAGCTGCTTTTTCATCTAACCCATTAGCCAGGTTGAAGCGTACCTTGTCAAAACGCTAATGAATGTGAAATCTGAAATAGACAGACAGACAGATAGATGCGTGGTAGATATACATGCATATGACTGAAACTTATTTTGGAAGTGGACAAATCATATAAAAAGACCAAATCTGCCAAAGCCTCAGCCCTTCAGAATAACGTAAACATTTTGTTTGGAAATTCTGAATTGCAGTTAGGAGCATGGGATTGGAAAGTCCTCAAGTCCAGTCTCCTATTTTCATTGGCAACTACGCCATGTGTTTCCTTTCATGAACTAACTGAACAAAGTCCATTTGAACCATTTAAATTCCTTTTCCTTATTATTCTTGCTAAAAGACTATTCTAGCACCTCGTTTTGATGGTGCTGTTAATAGTAACTTTAATCCAAATTTGTTCTCTTGCCAGCAAGGTCTTTTAATTTAGATGGTTCCCTTCCTTCCTTCCTGTTCTGAATTGATCTTTCCTGAATACCGGTGACCAGAAGATGACACTTTCTTCCAGATGAGGCACCAAGTTCCTTGTTCAATGCCTTGTACGTCACCTGTATGTAAGACTGGCTCTCCTGGCTCCATGAAGGTTACCAGCTCTCTATGAGATCTTGAGTGATGAGGGACATTGAAAACTCTAGCACAAACAAGCTCTCTCAAGAGCTGTTAATCTACCCTTTTGTGGAGTCTGGAACCCAAATATTGTACATGCCCCATGGAGAAGGCTGTTATGAGATGAAGAGAACAATCCCATGGCTGCGTCTGGGGCTGTAGACATTTGGAGTATGATGCCTTCCTGCTAGGTGAGCTGAAATGGAATCAGAGAATTTCTCCATGGGAGGCTTTGGTTGTATTTTAACAGAAATTAACTGAAATGGATATATAAATGCATAAAGCGGTTTGACTTTGGTGGTTTTTTTAATCAGAAAATTCCCAACTAGTGTTGAGCTCATGCTAGATGACCAAAACACCCATTGGTCTTATATATGCTTGGAGTCTTTCCCAAGATATCATGCACTTAAAGCACCATTAGTCATTGTCTGATTACTTTCATCAATGAGGTATGGGTGGAAAAAAAGTGCTCTGAGCTGGTGAGGTTGTCAATTATAGCTGACAATTAAGGGGCCAGGTGCATGTTTTATTTAACAAGATAAGTATCTCCCTAGATGATGAGTATGTGAAAGTTTGTAACCACACAGGTATTTGGTACTTGATGTGCCAAAGTCACCTCATTTATGATGGCCCTTTTTATTTTTTTTTTCTGTGCAGCAGGGTTTTGGTTGGCATATGGGCACATCGCTTGTTGAATGATCATTGTCCTCTTTCTCTCTCTGAGTGCAGGCTAATTTACCTTAGTATGCACTGGAAATGTCATTTTAATTTATTTATTTGGTTACTTTTCTGACTAGAATACCTGTCACATACTTCTGAGTCTTGATATACCCGGCAGAGAACATAGTCTTGCAACAGGGTGATGAATTCTTAGCAGTGTTTTAAAAATAATGACTTTTTTTGGCAACAGGTAACAAAAGCTGACATATACTGTGAAAGGGGCACTGTTAGTTATCAAACATTTCTGTTTGGAATAATCTTTTCTTCAATAAAATGAGAAATAAAATGGTCACAGTGTAAATGGGTCCTAAAGCTCACATATTTTCAAAGGAAAGAATGATGGTAGGTTAAGTGCCATGAAAGAATCTGGAGTTACCCCTTTCTGGTGTGATTTTTTTCACTAGGTAACTCTGGATGTCCTTATTCCTTGGCAGTGTAGCATTGAGCTTGGGCTAAGGCTTTGGAGACTGCTTAAGTAATATTTACTAACTCAGTTGGACTAGATGATCATTGTAAGTTCCTTCCACCTGAACCATTCTGTTCTAGTTCAATCACTTTTCGATTAACTAAGACCTTTATGGTTGTGATTTAAATGCAGCTTTGCATTTATATATTTATTAAATGTGTAGCTGTACAATTTTTAAAGATATTTCCGTAATGCCTAGTGTGGAGAATTCTAGAAGGATTAAACTGCTTTTATAATGGGACAGAATCCTACCGTTCTCATGAAGCAGTGATGCATGCACCTTTATACTGGCAGAGCGGGTCTGTCCTCAGGGGTTAGGGTGTGTGTATTTAAATTGAGACATTTCTGGGATACGGAGAATACACAGGAAAATAGCCAAAGAGACCTACTGACATGTAGAAGAAAAATCCACTAATGGTTATTAAAAGGAAATAGATCACCTCTGGCTCAGGAAATCCTAGAGATTCCTGCGCTGGGAGCCCGACGAGTGTGCTTGGGAAATGTCAGTCCCCACTTGACCTGCTCTTTTTTCTGCGTCCACCCCCAGCCAGCATTGGAGACAGGATGCTGGACAAGATGGACCTTAGATCTGGTGCAGATCAGGCATTTATACATTCTTATGGCTTTGAAGTGGCCTCCATCAGCAAGGGGAATTCTTCAGATTAGCTATGGCACCAGAGAACTCCTCTGGTTTCCTAAGGGAACTCTCTTTGTTTTGTTTCAGTGGTTGCAATAACAACAACAAAAATATCCTGTTTCCATATAAATAGGAAAAAACATCCCCACTCCCGTGTAAGTCAGCTGTCCTCTGTCTTAGAGTAATAGAACATAGTAAAAGAATAAGGAAGGCTGAGGAGACCACTTTGGTGGTTTTTTAATCTTGACCTTTGTGTCTTGCAGTTGGAGAGTGAATTATTTCAACAGTTTCTTCACCTTCCCAAAAGACTACTTCTGAAGGAAATTAATATTTCAGACTAAACCTACAAGAGGCTCCCAATATCAAATATCCCAAGTATCTTTTATCTAATGCTCTAAACCTCCAAGTTCCCTATATGATTGAGACATCTCGAACCTCACCAAAGTGATACCTAAATAGGCTGTTTCCATCATTTAAAGTTTTCACTCCTTCTGGTATAGCTCTTTATTATACTTTTTACTATCTAGCATTCTCCCATCATACGTCCAATAGTAAATACCTTCTCCCTGCCACCCGGAACATATGTTACCGCAGCAAAACATTTCAGATTGTTCCCAGAGGAAAACTGTCATTCAGATGCCAATCAACAGCATTAATAATGACAATGAATTGACTTCTACTTTGCTTAGCTCACCCTAAAAGCCAAATTGCTGCTAAAGGCAAGACAGGAACATGACTGAAAGTTAAAGGTGTTCACCTAAAGAATATTGAAGGGCTGTAATTTGAACTGTGACTTGAGTCTCTGAAGAGCAGGTGATGCTTCTTCCACATCTTTGTGTTGCAGCGTAACGTGAAGTGCTAATAAATGTTTATGCTTGTTTCTCTGCTTTTTTTTTTTTTTTTTTTTTTTTTTTTTCCCAGCAGAGATGTAGCGCCTTGAGAGGTGGAAGGACGAAAGCTCAGAAGGACAGAGTCCTCTCGCTTGGGAGCAGGTAGGGCCTCGAAACACCACCAGCGTTGTGATGAGCATTGCCATAGCAAGCATTTGAATACTGAAATTACAAGAGATGCTGTGGGAATGTGAAGCTGGATCCTAATTTTACTTGTGAGTAAAATTTCAGTGGAACTGTCGGTGGTAATGCGGGCATGCACATGCTGTTCAGCAGAATCAGTCGTAGTCCTTGACAGAGCCTGTGACAGCAGATATGACTCAGAGAAGTTCTAACTAAAGTCATAATCAGTTTAGTGCTGGCAATTTTTTACCAGGGACTAGGCAGACATCAAAAACTCATTTCATGCAGACCACTAACACGTGTCAAATTAGATTAACTACTGGGTAATGTTAAATATGTACTTTTAAAGCTGAATAACAACAGGCTCTGCTACCTGTCCCCTGAGCCATTGTTTGTACATTTATGTCACACTAGTGCCCAGTCGCTCCAAGCTCCAGATCCTGTTGCACAAAATAAAAGAAAGGCTCCATAGTTCTGTGGTGTCCGAAGACCCTACAGGATTTTGATCTTTTTCCTGTTGATTGATCCTGATGACATACAAATCTGCCAGACATTGAAAACTCCACGGTCAGCACAAGGAGCGTGAAAGGAGAATGAAACGCAAAATTCTGGTTTTTAGAAAAAGTGGTGCTGGCCCTACAATTTAAAAGCAAGGTGTTCTAGTATGATGTAGTATTCTCTTTGTCACTTCTGGACACACGTTGAAAGATAGCTGCAATTTTAGAGTAGCATAAATTTTGATATCACTCAAGTGTTCATTGTATTTTATATTTACTGGTCTGACCTCAATTACTAAAAATTTGACTACCTAACTTTGACAACCAATGAGTCTATGCCCTGCTCAAACAGTGGTATGCTATAATAGTCTTAAAGCTGTAGGCTGAGTTAAGAAAATATAGGTCATATCCTCTAATGTGAATACTCTCCTCATTTGTCCTGAATTTGAATCACTGATGTATTCAAACCCACCTTGGATAATTAGGAGCATCTCCTTAAATTGCTTGAGTCTCATGATGCCTACAACAATACCACAACAGCATCCTGCTGTGTTACTTACTGTAACACCCTGTGTCTTTCTGCTGCATCCTATCCTGCTTTCCTGAATCCAGTCATTTTATAGAAACTGCAGAAGTGATGGGGCAGGGATCATTTTCGCTATTTGGCATGTCCTCAGTTCAGTCTGTGACTTCAAACATTATATTATGGATACAACAAACCTCAGACTACTTGAAACCTGGATAGGCCTTGAGTCCAAGATGGGGGGGGGGAACCCAACATTTGGTTGCTAAAAAACCATCTTGTTCAGTTTAGGTGTTTTCATTTCTTTATAGCAAGCACTTCCAGCACAGCCCCAGTGGAGGTAATTGGAACAGCCAAGTGAATGTAAATCTGAGGAGGATTAAGCCGACTGTCTATAAAGCTCATGTAGCTCTCGAGCAATCCAGCAGTGATCAATTCATTATCATTACAAGCAGCCTGCCAAAGAAAACCTACAGGCTATTGAAGGCAAGATGACTGTAAAATTAGAGATCAGACTAACTCTAATGTTCACTAATGGACATGAACATTAGCCTTGCCGCTTCAGCCAACAGCGTTCAAGGAGACCCTGGTGACATTTTTTGATAAAGTCCTTTAGGGATTGAAGATTTTCTTTTTTTAAAATTTAACATATTTATTTTTTATTGGGAGTTAAAGTGGTTGAGGAAAGAAAGAAGTTGGAAAGGATGCTGGAAGTGGAAAGGAATGAAGATTGCCCACTGGCTTGTCTTAAATATTCCTTTCCTAGGTTTTTGCAATATTCAGCCATGGAATCTCTGAGTGAACATTTTCTCCCCACAAAATCTTACTTTATTTATTTTGCAGCCCAGTGCTAGCACTGTCAAGCACTACATGCCAAATGAAACATTGGAGGCAAAACCGACACCATATAAACTCAAAAAAAGCCAAGTCTCTGTGTACAGAGAGCTACTCACTGTTAGTGAGCAGATCTTGAACAGTAAGTAGAAAAAACAAATAATTTCTGCTGTCATGACTGCTTTATTGTTAAAAAGCTGTGATGACCTCTTAACAGAAATTACGATTTTTACAGTCTGTAGGAGTCAAGTAGCCTCTGCACAGCAGGTATAAGACCAAGTGACTTGAAAAGATATCTTGGTGTGTAAGCAGCAGTGCAATTTCCCTGTTACGTTTAGCATTGCATCAAGAAACTCACTCCCCTTCGATTAATTTTTTTGTTGCCAAAATGATGCTGAAACAAAGATTTGTTGCACTCCTTTTTTTCAGCTCTGCTGTGTCCATTATTCTGACTAAACTACTTTTACGCCATTAGCTGTCCACAGCTCCCCCCAGGATTAGTTCTGCCCGTTTTAGTTCTTTCATACACCACTTTATCATGTTAACTTATAGCGGGCCCCATTATATAAAGTAGCACGGCCACAGCACTGGAGGTTACGTGCAAAAGCCTGGGCAGGACTTCTGCACTGGCAGCTGCTGAGATTTTGGGTTGGTTGCATGTTGGAGGAATTTATTGTCTTTGTGTGGACTTCAAAAAGTGCATTAAGAGAAACCCAGGGTTGTTGAAAAGCTGTCTTTTTACTGAGTTTTCTAAAGGCACTAAACAGAGATTTCTGTAATTCGTGCCAGACGCCTGTGCTGTCACACACTACCACAGAATATTTTGCATCTTCCCCGCAGCAGCTCCGTGCAAGTGCTGCCGGCGGCAAAGGGGGACCCACTGCTCCCTGGTCTGGAGCTTGCCCCCGACTGCTGCCCCAGGTGCCCCCCCGGCTTGCAGCCCATAGAGCACTGGCCATGCTGGTGTGCAAAGCCCAGGGTTACGAGGGTGAAATCGGAATCGGCCTCACTGGCTTTGCAGTGGGCTTTCCCAAAGATATGCCTGGAATAAAGCTGAAAGCTTTGGGACTGTGGGGCTCGGGCAGGGATCCAGGAGATGCTGATTCCTATGGAGTCCCCATCCTTAAGAGAGCTGCTTTGGAGCTGAAGGCAACAGGGGTGGCTGGAGGAGGGCAATGGGTGAGGTGTGCCTAAGGGCTGGGGGGAGAGCGGAAAAGTCAGGGAAAAGCTCGGCATCATTTAGGTCCTTGGCTAAACTGGCCCAACAAGGTTTATTTTTAAAAGAAGTGCTAGGTGTGAAATTTTTCTGTGATAGTTACACAGTCCACATCTCGGAGGGGATGCAACTGAGACATACCTCTTAATGCTGAATGGACACTGCCCCAGCACTGACTGAAGCGCAGTATGTCCGAGGCACCCCTCAGCTGTGTGTGGTGTTCTCACACCAAGATGTTTCTTTCTCCTTCCCATACTCCTACTTTCTCTATATTTGTTATTCTACTTCCCTTTTTCTCATACATTGTTGTAATTACTCTAACAACAAAATCCTGAATAAATTAACAGGATGCAGAAAATAAGGAGTGCTTACCCCTTTCCTCAAGAAATGTTGCTAAAGCCGTAAGTGATTCACCTTATGGAGGCGAGACAGCCATGCCTGATCCATGTCTTATCATAAGCTGCTCGGTATTACCTAGCTGTCACCGAATCGATGGACACCCGTTACTTTAGGGGAAGGGGGGGGGGGGCGGGGAGGGGGGGAAGTAAATATT
This sequence comes from Falco naumanni, assembly GCF_017639655.2. Taxonomy (NCBI): domain Eukaryota; kingdom Metazoa; phylum Chordata; class Aves; order Falconiformes; family Falconidae; genus Falco; species Falco naumanni. Next base: position 21,003,313 of record NC_054057.1, on the reverse strand, counting down.
ACATTTGTGTGGCAAAAAAGGAGAAAACGCTTGTGTTGAAAAGCAGTCAAAAGCTGGGAAAGAGCAGCAGAAGGGCAATGCACTATCTGTGTAGCTGTGTGAATGAAAATGCAGTCCTGTGGCACCAGAGCTGCTTCCAGGACCCAAAGCGAAGCAAGTCCCCCATGCCCCCCCACTAGAGAGCTGCCGGTCTGCCTGTTGTAGGGTGAAATCCTGTCCCCTTGAGCTCACCGCAATCCTTTGTTGTTGATTTTGGCGGGAGCAGGGCCTTAACCTAAATATTTTATGGTACCATCACATAGCATAACATCTTATAATTCTTGGGGGAAAAAAAAAAATAAAAATCAGCTATTCATTTGTGATGCCATGTGGCAAAGGATGTGTCCATATGGCCGTGTTCACAGCAATCAAACAGATAATGCCACTGAATTCAGTAGGCACCATCGCAGCACAGCCCTGCGGAGGCTGAGAGAGAAGAAAAAAAACCCAAATACCCATTGATTCAAATGAGGCCAAGATTTCACCTCATGTTTTTAGTGTAGCAAATGTTATTGCAAGCCCACACAGAGCCAGCGTGAAGCACAAATTACCACAGGAATTTGTCATATTCATTACCAACCTAGCATCGTTAGTTTATATGAGTGTAGGCAATTAGAAGAGAGGTTTCAGTTTCTTTCTTTGAAAATGTGAATTTTATTAACAAAATGACAAGCTTTCTTTCAATGAAAGCAAGTCATATGCTGCAGGAAGCATCATAAATTTGAGGAAAGAGCTGAGAGCCAATGTTTAACGAAGGCGGCATCATTCCACATACTAGAAAACAGGCAATAACTCAATTCCTCGTGTACATGGGAATCCAGTAGAGGAAAAGTAACCATGGCTGAGGAGATTTCATTTGCAAAGGCAGATTTAAAGCTACTGAAGACAGAGTAAAGACACTCAGGGGACATCAGTTGACCTCACTGTGGGATACTGTACCTAGATTTGGTTATCTTCTGTTGATTGCTCTTCATTTTTTGGTTATTTGCTGATCCCCCCATATCATATAAACCCCTGTATGTGAAGCGAAGCAGCACTACTTATTGTGGGTGATAATATTTCTCCCAGCAAATGAACACAGCTGGTGAAGGTGCCTCCCTTTCCTCCTGCGGGAGTTAGTCCCACCCTGGTACGTTGCTGTTAGCTCAAGTCCAGTTCCAACAGATTTTTTTTTGAGTATCGGTGCGAGAAGAGGAAAAAACTATAATAGCAGTTTTGCCAGTGGATGTAGAAACATGATGGATGTTTGAAAAAGCTGCACGTGGGGGGGGGGGGGGGGGGGGGGGGGGGAAGCCAACCCAGGTTGCAATCTGGTGTAACTTTCTTGCACGACAGGGTAGCTGTGCTCGCTGGGGCTTCGCCAGCGCGCGGGACCCACGGGAGCTGTCGGTGTGGAAAATCCTGTTCTCGAGCGACCTCTCGTGTCACGCCGGTTAACTCCTGCTGGCGTGGCTGCTTCTGCCCGGCTTCCAGCAAGGTTACGCCAATACCGCCAGCTCGCCTTGGGGGCTGGTTTTGCTCCCTGCAGCAAGCTCAGTTACACTCTCGCCCCTCGTGCTTGTTGCTCTCTCAATGGGCTGCATTGCACTGACTCCTTTTTTTTTTTTTTTTTTTTTTTTTTTTTTTTTCCCTGAAATCATCCCGACAGCACTAGCGAGAGGATTTCCCCCCTCTTTTAAATTAATTTTCATGTATATTCACTTCTGTTCGGAGTCTTCACCTTTCAGTGAAATGACCAGATGTCTCAGAAAGCCTGGAGCAATGCTTGCATCAGGAGACTTCGCCCCCATCCTGAGTGACTGCAGACTGAGATGCCAATATGTTCTGGTTTGTAATGGATGATTGATTTGCAAGGCTGTTTTGCTCTGATTCTTTGCTTAAAGAAGCATTGGGCCATTTTTAATTTATTTTATTATTATTTTTTTTATATATACCAAATAGTATTTCCCCTGTCTGTGGCCTTGTGTCCAAGAAAGCCAATCACATTACTCTTCTGTGTAGCTGCTCTTTTGTTTGGTTGTTTGGAGTTTTTTTCCTCCAGAGGGATTCATATTATTTGAATCTTTAATAGCAGTAAAATTACATTAGGGAAATAACCAGGTCAGTCGCCTAAGTAGCTCTGAATGTACAATGGTCATTGACGGTGGAAGGAGGTGGAAGCCCGCTCGCCTCTTGGCAGCTGAGTGGATGGAGCACCACGCTTTCCATCTTATCCCTGGGCCCGCTAGGGACCTTCTCCCCTCGTCTCACACCTTGGATCCAAACATCTAAGATCCACACTTGGTAAGACTTTGTAAGTTGTGTCTTCAGGCACCATGGACAACCCTGTGGTGAAGACCCCTCAGGTTCTGCCAGGGTGTGTAGACGTGCAGCTACGTTCCACCTGTGCTAGTGGTAGAAAGTCCTCCACACCCAGTGAAAAGAACATAAAATTGTTTCCCTGTGTGTAACCCCTCTCCCTATGAACATTCACCCCTGAAATACCTGTATGGGCCAGGCCACTTCTGGGGACAAGCCTGCAAACAGCCAGAAAGTCGGAATTTGGACCTTAGTGGCAGCTGCCATAAGACTGGAAGCAGGATTTAGAGGTTACAACCTCCCAGTTTATAGTCCCCCAACTTCTCCCTGAGAATTGCAGCATAGCTTGGTTGAACAATAGTAAAATTACTAATTTAATCCATTCCAGTTCCCCAGAGCTTTTGAAATGCGTGCTACAAATTAATTACACAACTTTTACAAATAACAGGGACTGAGCTTTTAATTCCTCATGCAGCGGGGAGCGTGCTAACCCGTAACCTGCCAGCAGACACAGCACTGCCATACAGACCTTTGGTGCTCTCTGGCCAGAGAAAGGAGTCTCTGAGTAAACGGTAATCAGATTTCCAATGTTTTAAATTGGAAATGGGCTCTCACAGAGCAACACTATCACATGATCTGCTTTTAGGTGCCAGGAATTGCTGTTTTATTTTTTTAAAGCATTCTTTTTCTCGCAGGACTGTAGCTGGAGCTCCTTTGGGTAGTAATAAATGATCGGGAAGCAGTCACCCATCACGCCCTTTGCTCACTAAGGTGAGTGTGAGTTTTTCCACTGCATTCAACAGGCAGGGGGTCTGACTGTAAAAAAAAAAAAAATATTATTTTTTCCACTCTGAGATAGCGTTCTTAGTTGGTGACATTAATCTGCCTTCTGAGAAGCAACCTTTTTTGTGTCAGGTTCATTTTTGGAAAGCTTTATTCACAATTTACGATATATGGATGCACTGGCCAGCTCCTCGGGGAGGATTTGTGGCTGACACCAGAAATAAATCCTCAGGAGACCCCTTTTGTGCCGAGGGAAGAGGACGGTCCCTGCGGAGCGGGGCAGCCCTGCAGCGGTGCCACTCACCCCTAGAGGTCGCTGCGACCCTGGGATTCGGGGGCGCCCGTCCGGTGCGCGGCGGCTGCGGGGGACAATGCGCTGCCCCGAACTCGCCAAAAAGCCTTTCCCCATCCCTCTTTCCTTTTCCTCTTCCCATTCCTTTTTCTCTTTCTGGGGTTTAAGGCTTGCCACTAGCAACCAGCAGGTATTCGGCTTTTTTTTCTTTTTTTTTTTTTTTTTTTTTTTTTTTTTTTTTTTTTTTTTTTTTTCTCAAATAAAATGGGTTGAGTTCCGTTGGCTGGGTAGGGTTGTTTGTTTTTTCTTCCTCTTTTCTTCTCTCTTCTTCCTTGGCACTCGGGAAAATGAAGGATAAATATCGTCAATTCGTTGTTAATTATTTTAAATTCAGTAGAAAAATCACCTTCGGCAGGTGAAGATGAGTTCTGGGCTCTTCAGTGTAAATTCCTCGTAGGAGTGAATGTTACTGCGCTGCACAATTTAGGCTGCATCTGATTTAACGTTCTGGCACGACTTACCAGTGTCTCCCGTTTCTTAAGCATATGATTCCAGATTTTTTTTCGAGTTAACTCTCCAGTTTTGATGCAGATTGTCGGTAGCGCTGAGGTTCAGTATTATGCGGGCTGGTTCAAAAGCTGCATGCTACTTTTGCAAGGATTTTGTACAAAGACTTCTTCACACTTTTAGTTTTGTTTTGCCTTTTAGAACAACTCAAGGATGGCTGGAGTTAGGCTGTCGGTAGCATTCTCATGAACTGCAGGCTAGCGTTTTAATTTGGTGGGGGCAAGATACCAGACTGTCCCACTCCAAATCACTCTTTTTCAGGCTTTTCCAGGTCTGCTGAAAATTTTTGAAACACCTTGAAATGTAAGCTTCTTTGTCTCAAATCTAGAAAAATAGAGATATAGCAAAATGTGAAGAAATATCTTTTCTGACTTTTCACAATATTGTGATCATATTCTGCCCACAGAAATTTGCCAAAGTTCTACAGTAAAGCAAGTATATCTAGCCAGAACAAGTGAAAGAACAGTTGGCCAAAAATTCCTCCATAGAAAACTTTAAACATGGAAAAATATCCATGGCTAGAAAGCAGCGTATTTGTGGAGCTGGGTAGGCTATGGTCCCTTCTATATGACATGCATTGTAATTGAATAGAGCAGAACCCCACCTTTGCATCATATTGCAAAATATGCAAATTTCTATGAATAATGGATTTAATCCTATTAGAAAAGAGATTAAAAGTAGTTAAACATGTCAGCCTTGATTCTGCTCTATGACTTGTTAGCAGAGACAGAAGTATATGCTTATCCAGTTGATGAACTGTTGTGGCATCAGCAGCCACAGCCCTCTCCTGGGAACCTGCCGTATTTGCAAAACCTGGCTGTTACAGTTTCCTTTATCTGAAATGACTTTTCAAGTAGCATCAGCTATCTAATACTATCCATTCTGGTGATAATCCTATGCTCATTTGTTTTGGACTGGCCTAGCGCTTGGAGGAGAAATCACAAATCCAGAAAGGATGCTGTGCATTTTTTATTTATTTTTTTTTGCCTGGCTTTGCTACCGACTCTTGGTAAGCCCTTTAGCAAGCCATTTAAACTCTCTACGTTTTGATTTCCTAATGTGCCCAAGATTCAGCATAGCGACACTAGTAAGCGATGTTGTGTGGGAATGACCAGTTATTAAGACAAACTGGATTATCCCATTTGGACAGTATTTGAATTATAGGAAATGCAGGCATTTGGTTACCGAAATATCTGCTATCTGACCAAATAGCTGTGATAAAATATCACAGTGGTGTAAAGAAGACATATTGTGAGGTATTACATAGTTACATGGAAAAACAGGAGAAATGCCACTGCCATAGCTTACTAAATAAAGATATAAATACAGAAATTGACCTTTTCTAGGTTCCTAAAATGAGTTGTGTATGTTGGGGGTGGGTAGGGTATATGTATAACACTTAATGGGGTGTAAGAACTTGGGGGGGGGGGGGGCGCGGGGAGGAAGAGGTGATAATGTTGGCTCCGATCACCTTCTGTTTCTTACGAAAAAGGGAGTGGTGGGAAAAAAATGTGAATTTTAGAGGTTGGTTGAGTTGAATAGAATGGGGCATCCTCTAGTAAAGACTTTCTAGGCAGCTCCAGCTGGGGGAACGTAACGACCTGGGCTGGCCACAGTGGAAGTAGCGGGCTGCAAAGGCTGCAGCGCTGCAGTGTCCTGAGGCAGAGCCACAAGAACCCTCTGCCAGGGGAGGCCACAGCAGCCAGGCAGCTGGAAAAGCCAAAAATGTCTGTATTCATACATAGTATGTGGGAACCTACGTGGGTATTTTGCTAATACGTGAAGTTATACCAAGAATCAAAGTTCTAAGCAGAACTTTCTTTTAATCCTTATTTTTTGCATTTTCGTTTTCCATTTCAATTTTTTAAAAATCTTCTTTTCTTGTGGCTGCTTAAATGTTTGGCAATTTGGCCCTACAAAAGATCATTAAAACCCTGTTGAAATGTGAAATGTCTGGAAAGTATCTGAAAAGCTATGCAGCTCAGTCGTTCGGTTTTCCTTCAGCATGGAAAGCTTTACTTTTTGTGAGATGGGTTTTCTCTGCGTGACAGACCCCTGCTCTTTCCTGTAGTGTTGATTTATCAACTGTCTGCATTACTTTGCCACTGTTTTTGCTCACAGCTGTTACGATGGAGGATGAGACCGTATCATTTTTTAGTATTGGTGGCAAAAGTCTTCCCGCAGCATGCCTGGACTTTGACTGTGAGGTGGTACCACCCGGGAGAAAGCAATGTCCTACTTTCTGAATTTTTCTGCTCTTGTTTAGTGAGAGAACAGTGTGTTTTATCATTTAGCCGTGACATATGATGGGGCGAGGAGATCCAGAGAGATTTCTCAGAGCTGCCAAATTTGATGCAGTTCTGTGAAGGATATTTCTTACCAGTGAGAAACCCTCCCATTTCTTGCTCCCTTCTCATCACCAAAAATGTATCTGTTCCTCTCTCTAGGTCAGCCTACTTCCTGGCAGGCTCACAGTGCTCCAGAAGTAGGACGTTGAAAGGGAGAGAAAAACATCAAATGGGAGGGTTTCATCATTTCTCAACTAGCTCCCACCAGCAGGACCAGCAGCACTGGCTCCTCTGCCCCAAAACTGTGCTTCCTTGTGTCTCATTTGGGACTTTTGAGGTTTCTGCTGTAATTAGGGACATAAGAAGGATGCTCCCGCAAAGAGCAATAGGGTAGTAGTCCTCAGGAGCTGTAAGAGGAGATGGACAGCTGCCCTGAGGGTTGTGGTCCAGCAGGACCAGCAACAGGGGATGCTCTCAGGGGCCAGAACAGAACACAGAAACAGGTGTTTCTGGTGGCTGCTGCAGCGAGTAGCAGAGAGGAGAGCGGTGACCTGGCTGCCCATGGGACCCTGCTTCTAGGACACCACTGCAGTGCCAGCCCTGGGTCTGTTTAAAATGGTGATTTTACTGCTGTGAGGCAGGGAGGAGGAGGCAGAATTGGCAAGAAGGGTGGAGAGCAAACAGAACAAAAATGAAGTGAGGGGAAAGCAAGGTGTGCAGACCCAGCTCGGCTCCTTGCACAGGGCAAACAGCACTGGAGAGTCCAAAGACAGGGAGAAAGAGCAAGGAGAAGGAAGAGCCGAGGGAAGGGGGAAGGGAGCGGGGCAGTCCTGCCTGTGCTGCTTACGGGCTCAGCATCGCTTCCCTCTGATGTTGTACCTTCCCTTCCCACCCAACGGGAGGGCACAAACCTGCCCAGAACAGAGGGGAACGACCAAGTGAAAATGCCTGCCTTTCATGCCGCAGGCACAATCCAGGTGAGGATTGTTTTCTTCCCAGCATGTCTGCTGTGCTAGACTTAAATTCACCTTGTCAAAGAGCAGGCACCTGCCATTTCTTTAGAAAAAAACGCAGCCTCTGCCACGGTCCCCGGGGACCGGCAGAGACAAACAGCGCAGCAGCTTGCTGCGGCGCTTGCTGTTACGGGGATAAAACAGCGCGGCAGAGGCCTATTGATGCCCGATAGAAACAATGGAAGCCAACTGCTGTGGTGAGAAAGCGGCCATTTGCCGTGCCAGCTGCGGCCAGGGACGGCGGCGGCAAGGGCCGGGAGCGCACACCCGGGCCGGGATGCTGCAGCGGTACTGCCCAGCCTGCAGCCCCGCTGTGCCCTCTGCCACGGCCCGGGTAGCTGCTTCTCAGCAGTTACTAGCTGGGGAGAGACGTGAGGAAAGGAGAACCGTGGCCCATGTTGCCTGTAGTCTGATTTTTCTGTCTAAATTTTACGCTGCTGCGGAGTTCGTGTTCTTTGAGGGAGTCGGTGTGGGCTTGTCAGACGGAAAGCCAGGCAGACCTTCCCCAGCCCATAGCTCTGGCTGGGTCGTGGCTCAGTGACACGCTGAGAGGATCCGTGCAAGCGCTTGGCGGGGCCGTGGGCTGCCTGCCCTTACCCTTGCCCTTGCCTCTGTGGCAGGCTTTGCATATGATGCCGAACCAATCCTCGGTCTCTGTCTCACTGACCGGAGTGCTCACATCTACCAAAGAATTCCCATTTGTTTCCCTCTGGGATGTTAGTGCCGCAGGTTGTGTGGGATCACACCTCTGCTGCAGAATGACACCGAGTCCAGGAGAGCGCCCGTGGCAGAGCGCGCTTTTTGGCCAGGGCTTGCCAAGCTGCCATGCAAATTCTGTTTTAGGCAGACGTCAGTGCAATGTGCAGATCCAGGTTTTCCCCCAAAGCTTTACATCATTAAGCTTAAAGCCTTGCTCATGATTCACTAACTAGACCTGACCCTGACACAGAGCAGTGACGGGAGCATGTGGGTGCTGCTGTTCTCCAGCTGTTTAGCCACAATATCAGGTGTTCTGAGGGATGGAGGATCAACAGGGAACTCCATGCATTGTCACACACCACCGAACACTTCCGAGACACAGTTACAAGCTCAAAACAAGTAGCAGAAGACCGACAACCATGAAAATAAGGGGAAATTAAAGGTTTGAGGGTCTCGTCCTTTCAACAGGTATTACCATGTGAGATTCTCCCAGGACTATAAAAAGTGGGCAGTGGTCCATTCTGCTCATAGCTGTGGCCAGTCTTCATAGTTTCAATGGAAGAAAGTGAAACAATGTCCCAGAAACCACGCTATATGTCCAAAGATGGGGCTGTAATTAAGAAAACTGAGTTTCTTCTGGTCTCTTAGGTGATCAGCTGAAGCCCTGAATGTGGGGATAATACCCTGTAACCATTGCAGATCACTAGTAGGTAGGTGATGGTCTCCTTCCAAATACCTTTGGAGACCTCATCACATCAAGGGATCTCAGGATTCAGCTGAAAAGCTCAATTCTCTGTTATACCATCCCTCCCATAAACTTATGGGGCAAACTAAATGAGAAGAGAAATGGAGGCGAGAGGATGGCTTATGCCAGGCATAGCTGGGGAAAAAAATGGTAAAAACTTCCAGACACATCAGCATTTCTCCTGACCTGTGATAGTGTATATAGTTGGGGGAAAAAACACAATACCAGCTCCTACAGTAGCTGTTCTGTAAGGCTCATTGCTAGATAAGAGCATCGACTTGTGGAGCGAGGTCCTGCAGCCCACTCTTCCGAAGCCTACGCGGGGCTGTAGAAGTGTGTGAGGAAACCACAGCAAGCATGTCATCCACCTAACCTGGCGGGAACGGCTGGAAAAGCAAGCAGTATAGCTGACAGGCTCGAGAAAATGATTTCTTGGCTGTACCTTTCATGCTCCCTATATAGTGTTATAGGGAGTAGTGTTATAATGAGTAGACGTCAAAATGATCTTACTGATTATTTACATATTCATAAACAGACTTCATATAAGAGTTTCCTATTGGGCATATTTATAGGAACTGTGAATATGAAGTTAATAGTACGAGGAAAAATGAAACCTTTAAATGCAGTCATTCACTGGCTTCCTACTTCTGAGAACCACTGTGAAAGGCAGACATGAAACAAGTAACTTGTGTTCCAGTGATAACTAGTTGAATCTGCCCAAACTGACATATCAGATGGCTGCTCAAAATTGATCATGAGCCATGTTTGGTTGGGAACAAAAATGGCAGCAAAATTCTTCCAGTATTGCAGTAACCGCAACAGAGAAAAATATCAAAAGTGGCTAGAAAACGATTAAAAAAATAATAATGTAGTATTGACCAAAAAGAGGGGATAAAAAAACCTGTGTGCCATTTTTAGCTAATTCTTTAAGAATAACTAAAAAAAAAAAAAAGTGTCACTCAGTGACATATTGCAGACAGAAGACATCGAAATTTGTTAAATAAATTAAGAACTGTGAAGTACTTGCTCAGCTTTATTCAATCCTAGGCTGTATAAGAAGGAAGCAGGAGAATGTACTTGAGTGTTCTACCAGTTTGCTTCTTCAACAGACTCATTCATACAGTGAAATCTTTCTTCTACTAGGGAAAAAAAGGGAGAGAGAAAGAGAGATCTCTGGTCAGTACATCAGGTTTCCATCTGATTTGTTCCCAGTACATGAGAAAACCATAGCAGATTGCATGTTGTGCTTGCTAAAGAACATACACATGCATTTAGATCACTTACAGCTCCCTTTTTTATGATGCAATTGTGAATTATGTTCTTTTTGCATTTGTAATTAGAGGGCAGAACAGATGTGAAAGCTTAGTTTAAACTGATACGTCCATTAAAATAACCTAGACTGCCGAGTAATTGTTCACTATAATGGGGGAATGTGCCCATTGTAATGGTGGTTTTGTTTCCCTTCAATGTATTGAAGGGACACAAGTTCTCAGCAAATGTTGCTCAGATTGAGAAAGTTCCTGAAAGAGGGTGGTACTGGACTAGTTCTTGTTTGTTTTGGAGGAAAAAAAAAATATTACGCCAACATTGCCATACCTTATTCTAGCACAAGGCATCAGGCTGACAATTTAAATTTGTGAGAAGTTCCCTGTTTTTTTCATAAGGAAGCTTTTGTTTTCCTCAAGGGGGACTTTTACTCACAATGGTGCTTAGGCTATGCAATATTTTAAAATATTAAGTGTTAGGCTTTCCATTTTGAACCAAGACTGAACAAGGACTCAGGTTCTGATCAAAGGCAGCTGCCCAGTAATCTGTAGTTATGCTTGATTGAGATAGGCTCTGACAGCCAACATAACAATAGACAGACCATTCTTTAACATATTAACCCTTGTGACCTAATTATCCATCCAAAAAATGCAAATAAGATCCTCAGCAACCTTTTTAACTATTCGCTTCTCAATGACATTTGATTTTCCTTTTGCAATGTCAGTGCGCTTGTGTTAAAATTTTAAAGATGTTTAGCCTTTCTGCAGAACAGATGCACACATTAAGCACTTGCATGGCTCTAATTGAAAACCTCTGTCTTTAGCCACCAGTGCTCACTGTAACATTTGCAGGCTCAAGGTTGAAGATCTTGGCTAAAGAGAATGTTAACCATCCCAGCTACATCGTTTACACTTTTGCTGATGATCAGTAAATACAGTTGAAATTGTAAACAGGGGATGGGGGGTGGCGGTAAGGGAGCAGAAGGCAAAGGCGAGGGGAAGGAGGAAAGGAAAAGCTGAAATCACGGTGCCCTCTTTACTTTTTTTGCAAAGAAGTCTGGATTTCTCTGAGTCATTTCAAAAAAGCTGAAAGGGGATAACTCACACGACGTGATGGAAAATATAATAATGAAAATAAATTCCTGCCAGTGAATTGTTGTTTTTTTAACGGGCATTTCATTGTTAACTGTAGTATGTCTTTGGCATCTGTCTTTTTCCCTTTTCCCCTTTGGAAGCAAAGTCATAAAATCCACTGAAAGTTAACCCTGGTCTGCTCTGGGGTCAAGATGATTTAGGTCAGGATCTGATGGACTTAAAGGTAAGGTTTGAATTCAAAGTACGACAATCCCCACGTAGTTACTCATTGCCCCTAAGTTATTCTAGTGATGTGCTCATTTGCAGGTGCTGTTGCACCCCTTCCCGTTACGTTTTGTGGTGACCCACGGTGCGAAAGTACGCAATGGTTTGTTGGTTGTCTGCTGCTTTAGCTTTTTTCCCTATTTTTTCTTTCTCCACCTCCACGTGGCGCCTCCTGCCAGCACTTCGGGTGTACACATGGTTCTTCCGTGAGCTGGGCAGGAAGCCCTCCGTCCCAGTATGTCTGTTTTTTCTTTATCCCATAAGCTCAAACATATCATGTGCCTGTTCCTTTGGACTGGGTAATGGAGTAATATCACAACGAGGAGTCGTGGGATAAGAACCTGATGTTCGCTCAGCATGTGTTAGCTTAAAATGCTCTGTTGCTGAAGTAAACCGAAAAAACCCTGCCATCTAAATTGTTGGTGTAGCTGGGTTTTGGCCTCTCTGAGACACGTATTTCCTAGAATTTTGATTGTACAGAAAAGCATATATTAGTGCAAGCACAAAGCATGACAAAACTTGCACCGGCATTCACTGCAGAGACCAGCAGATGAAGTCTTGTAAGAAGTGCAGAATAAATCAAAACACAACGAGCAACACCCTGGGCGTCCACCCCTTAACGCAAAATCTCTGGAGTTGCTTGCCTTTTTGTCTACTGCTTGGTTTTTTGGGAAGGAAGGTCTCACTTGCTGACTTTTTTCCTGGCTAAAGATTTACTTTTCGCTTTCCTTTTTATAAACCGGAGACTGAAACTGCTGACACAATTGCATGATTCAAAAGTACTGGGATTTCAAGAGAAATCCCAAATATCTCATCATTGGCAAGAAACTCACAGGAGCATCTTCAGCTGAAGACGTTTGTGATTTCTATGGTGAGACTTGTGACACACTCGAGTGTGTATCCACCCAAGAGTGGCTGCTGCGCTTGTGGTGTACCTGGGCTGCCTTTACTCGTGCTATCGGGGGATGCTCAGCAGGAGCTGATCTGTCTCTTGCCGTCTGTAGGGTGGCTCTGCCTCCACACGGCTGCTGGTTTAAAACTAGCTTGGACCGTGGGCAGAACTCGCCGTCTTTGTTGTGACTGCAGCGCAGACACATATTGTGTTTCTCCGCCTAAAAGAACAGAAGACAAATGGGGATTTGCGGCAATCTGCATTAAGAGGTTTATTCACTGTAAGTGTTAATGATAACTGGAGAAAAATAATGTGCCAGAGCGTGGTGGCAGCTTACGCTGTCAGAGAACACATCTCATCGCACCTCTGACCAACACAGCTGTGCTGTCAGAATGGGATGGAGTTGGCCTTCGTAGGGGAAGCGAATGAGAAAAGAAAGCAGCAACCATCAGCAAATAGTGCCAGAAACGCTGAGCTCCCGCCTGGTCGCGGCTGCGGCGCTGGCAGCCCGTGTCCCCCTAGCAAAGTTCTGCCCCTTTTTTGGAGGTCTGTCACAAGAACCTCTCCTCCTCCCGACTGCCCAGGCATTTCCAGCCGGGATTGTGCCTTGACTTGACTTCTGCAGTTTGTGAGCTTAGCACAGTCTTTCCCACAGAGGGAAAACCACAATGAATGCCCTAGTGCACAGAATGAGAGTCGGCTACGATATTAGTTTTAAGACTGTAACAGGATTAGGTATAGTTCTGTAGCTTTGCCAGTCTTCGAAGAGCCAAAATCTGCCATGACTAATTCACTGATAAGTCTATTGCCATTTCTTCCCCCCTTCCCCCCCCCCACTTTTTTTTAAATAGGCTGAGTTGGATTTAAAGAAAAGGAAATGAACTGCTGCAGTAGTGTGCTGAGTCAACTCTCCTTATAAATTTCTTTTGCAATTGAAAGCTCAGACTTAACAATATTTTATTTCTTCAGGTTTTATCGCCGCTATTGCTACCTCCATGTCACAGCCACGATTAGCAGTGGAGACAACAACGGAAAAGTCAGCCTGGGAGGCAGGAGCACAAGGGTTGCCTGCGTCCTTGAGGGGAAATACCCTGAGGAAAATGGTCCCTCATGATATATTAAGTACTTCTCTGAAGGTTGATGGAGTGGGAAACACTGCAGGGCAGCTCAGAGTCAGTGACAGTTGACCGCAACTTGAATGGTGCTTTTTGGAGGGAGAAAGAAGCAGGACAAGGCAGTAATGAGATGTAACGGCCCAACTCCTGCCTAAAGTTACTGGTCAATAGTATGTTCAGTCAGGGCAGCAAACCACGCTCTGTCCATGATTTCACATGGTGTAAGAAACAAATGGAAACGTTCTCGCTGCTATGGTGGCTTGTGAAAAACACCAGGGGCTCAATGTCCTCTCCATCACATGGTGAAACTGCTTCTGCTGTCCATGGCCAGGAGGCCACAGGCCTCCTTCAGGAGCTGGTCCAGAGCCCAAAGAGCACTGCAGCTCTGCAGAACACGTGTGTCCTATGTGGTGGGCCGGACCTTGCAGACCTGGCAAGAGACTGTAGCTCACAGCAGAAGGAGGAGATGCTGATAGCCTCTTCGCGATGAGTTGGTGGGCCCTGAGGTGTTGCAGGTGGGTGCTGCAAGGGGAAACAAGAATTCATGTAGAGCTGGCTGGTAGGATTTGGTTTCCAGCAACAGGAAGGAGCAGCACAGGAGTTGCTCCTTGCGGTGGGCAAGGAGATACCCTTTTGCCTCCCCTCACACTGCGGAAAACGAGCTGTTCTTTTCCCGTTTGCTGGTGGGATCTGATGGGCGGCTAAGCCTCGGGGTCACAGGACAGCAGGGAGGCTGCTGGTGCAGAGCCACCCGCGGTCCCTCCACAGAAGATGACAGACTGCCTTCCAGCGCTGAGCGTCAGGCATCTTGTTGACCTCTAATTCCACTGGCTATGCCTGTGGGGAGATATGAGCTGGATTTTTCTATGTAATGTACTTGTGGATGGCATTTTAACCCTTGTGGGACAGTAGTGTCTGCTGAATAACTTTCTATCTTTAGTTCTTTCCTTTTTGTCCCTAGTTCTGGACTTTTTGGTCTTCTTTATTTTACCTCTGCTTTGCAAAATGTTTATTTTGATCATCTGTTGCTCCTGGGTTGCCTAACATTGTCAGTATGGCTAAATCCTTGATGCTTTTGTAGTGGAACCATGGAGTGCCAAAGAGCTGGCAACTAATCCCAAAGTGTGCCAGCCAGGCGCAGAGGAGCAGTATGAAGCAAGGGCACAGGAATGCCCAATGGAAGGGGGCTCTTAGCTGCTAAGCACTAGTGCTTTCTTCTTCTAAAATTTGCTATCAATGATGTAAATCATCAATCATGTCAATCATATCAGTGATGTCAAACATGGTTCACCAAAATTTTCTAATTTCCTAGAGCGTACAACCACAAATAGGTTGCCTCAAAGAGATGACTTGAAAAACCGGTGCTTCTGGACTTTGGTGGTGTTTGACCAAACTATTGTCCATGCTCTGCCAGGTTTACACCTTATGGGTAATAGAGCCATTAGTGAAAGACTCAGTTGCTCTCAGCAACTCTGAGTGCAAGCTCAGGCCACCCCTCACCAGTGGGTTGTGAACTGGGAGGAAAGGTGCATGTTCACGGCATACCTACAGTGGCAATTGTCAGCTGTCACGAGGACATTTGGATGCAACATTTAGGCTATGGAAAAGGAAGCAAGCTGGCTGCCTGCGTCATACAGAGCAAGAGCCAGGGAGCTGGGTAACCCCAGAGGCAGGAGGTGTCCATCTTTGCAGCTGCTTCGAATACTCTGATTGAAGCCAAGGGTGTAGGTTTTGGATAGGGAAAAGTTTTTTTCATTTCTCCTCTGCTTTCAATTACAGGTACCACATTGGAAATGGTTACAGAATCAAATATGCAAGAGAGTAGTAGGCGCCTGATTTTTATTAGTGAAACCTTTCCTGATAGGTACAGAAAACAGCTGTTGCCCTATAATGACACAAGTATTTTATAAATCCTTTTTTTTTTTTTTTTTAACACTGCTATATAATTGTTACTTCCCCTTAATTTTTCCATTCCATTGTCACTGTTTGACAATTGTTGTTATGTTAGATATTTTCATTGACTTGACATTTCTCACAACAGCTAGAACAAAAGTGATTTGTTTAAACTGTAGGAGGTACCATGAATTAACAGCTCATTTCTATTATTGTGTTCCTGTTAAGTGGAAAGACAAGTCATCTTTTTTATGAGTAACAATTTTACCTTGGAATATTTCAGAGTGAGCAAGGACAGCCCTGGACACCTACGGTGTCTCAATCAGAGGGTGACAGACATTGCAATAGCATACACCCTGTCTTCAGTATGCTGCTGTCAGTCACTGGTGACTGAAGCTATTCGTGGCCCATAATAATGCACAGCTGCTGTGCAGGAGAAATGCCACTGCTAAACAAACACGGTGCGGTGCGAATCATTTAATTGGTTTTAGGCATCCTTAAGGTTCGGATAAATTCCTTTTTAAAAAAAGAGATTATTCTTCTTTCCAGTACATTAAGGTTATTTCATGGGTTGTTTGTGTAACCCTCTTCCATGCAAATCAGCTTTCTTGTGGACTTCTCTGGGACTATTTGCAGGAGCAAAGATGCCAGCATGGTGGCTCTCCACGTTGTGATGATTACTGGTAGCAATTGGAAATACACCAGAAAATGCTGGGTTTAATTTTCTCACAATCAAGTCCATGGTAAACATTAAAAAGGTGAGAGCAGGGATATGTTGTCTATCATCACCCAGCTAAGTGAGAAGTAGTTTTTAATCAAAGTATTCACCAGTTAAGTGGGCAAAGGTTAGGGATATAAAACAGTAGGGACAGTTGCTTCAGGACAGAGCTTCTGGAAATAAAGGGCTGTACCCATTGACCAGCCTTCCTTCCAGCATCTTAAAGTTAGAAGTATTGTAGAGTCCCCCAACTATATACTGCAAATGAAGGGTTTGGTCAGAGTCCCCAGTGAGGAGTTTGTATTTGATTTCAGAAGGAGCAGAATGGGGTCTAGGTAATTAAGAAAGCAGTTCTGTCCCTGCTAGAAAAATAGCTCAGGACTAAAGATTGTCTTCTTTTGGGATGAACTCTTACCCTTTGGGAGTTCATGGCAATTTTGCCACTGTCTTCTGTACGACTGGGATTTCACCACTAACATTATTTAACCCATCTTCTATTTTAAAAAATAAAATTTAAAAATTATAAAAGAAAAAGCTTTCCCCTCCTCTCTTTCATATACTCACGCAATATGCCCACTTGCACATCAAGTGTTTTCGGTAACTCTTATTTCTTGCCTTTGGGCTTGATTTCAAAATATTCAAATATATTTGGCTTTTGTAACTTTCACTAATTAAACCATCTAAAGCAGATGGAATTACAGAAATTACAGGGTTTAAAATATCATCCTAATTGGTTTACGATCTATGTGACACTACAGTGCCATTCAGACTGTGTAATGTATAAGGACTGCACAAAAGAGAAATCTTGCCAATTAATTTTCTTAAACTCCATTATCTGCAATTTTCCCTTCCTTATAATCCCTTTTCTGTTAAGCTTGTCTTGGTGTTCTTGTTGCTGTAGGAAGGCACAAAACACCCCATGGTCATATTGGGACCTCTCCTGTTTGCTGAAAAAACAGATGTTTTATTTTTCACGTGCAACAGAACAGAGTAAGTGAATAATAGAGTAAGAATAAGTGAACTTAAGAGGAACCAGCAGCTAAATGCTGGGGAGTTATAGAAAAAGCCTAAAGCGTATTAGAAATGTAAAGTAGTCATTGTGCACTCTGACACATTTTCAAATGATGGGGATTTGAGAATGGGTAGAGAAAGGTCCCGTTTTTTGAGAGTGTAACCAAGCGAAGTTGTAACAATACCATGCTTCTCTTTCACAGAAGAGGAAGAGGAAAAAAAAAAATCCTTCTGTTTCTTTAAAGTATCTCATTTTGCCATTTAGACATGATTTTTAAACTCACGATTCCCTTTTGTTGCCATGGCAACGGGTTTTGGCCCTCATGGTGACAGAAAAGTATCTCAGTTCTTGCTCCTCTTTGAACGCATATGTTTCTGTGTACGGCTGTGCAGGCAGAGGGAAGGGAGGTGTGAGGAGATCGCACCTTCAGAGCAAGGTAACTCCCCGTGCCAAACCGGGCTGCGCCGAGGACATAGCCTGCAGCAGGGACAGATTTATCCCTCCCCATCTCTGCGCGGACTCATTCAGACTCCAGCTCTAATGATGCCAAATAGGTTTGCTCCCCCCGCCTCCAGACCCCCTGGCACCCCCTCTTTCCTAGGTGACATTTGAGGGACTTTTTATATACGGAGCAAGTATTTGAATGAAATCTGGTTTTAGGGGATTCCTGCGGAGCTGGCTGCTAGTGTCTTCCAGTGTTGCAGGGGTCAATTAAGAGAACCAATCATCTGGTTTTAAAGCTTTAATAATAATAAAAAAAACCCCAAACCCAAACAAAAATCCAAATGGAATAGACCAGAAAAGCAAGAAGGAAGGAAGGAAAAAAGAAAAAGTGGACAAAAAGTAACGTTAAATAGCATGGAGCATGACTAATGGCACAAGCATGTTAAAATCATTGGGAAAATGTCCTTGGAAGACAAATGAATTTTCAGCAGAATAATTAACTTAATTAACAAATTTGCATGCATATTCATCAGGCTATTGAAGTCTTTCCAGCACAGCTTGATGAGCATTGGTGTAATAATTGTCTCATTTACATTCTGCAATCTACTACAATTTGGGGCATGCAAAAAAAGCCGACCTCTTCCCTTTGACTTTCTTTAGGACCCTGACCCTCTTAATAAACACATGCAAACAACATGTAGTGTCCATTGCTCAGCCCCGTGTTCCACCCTTTATCAGAAAACCTGCTCCCACTCTGCCACGCTTTCCTCCCTTTCACTCCCCTCTTCCTTTGCTTTATTTTTTTTTCCTTTTTTTTTTTTTTTTTTTTTTTCTTTGGCCCAGGTTCTCTGTTTTGCCTCTGCTTGCTCTCCTGGGTAAATCTTGGCACCAGTTCTGACTTCAAATCTCCTGGGCTGCCAGACTGCATCATGTAAAAATTGCCATTTTCCTCTATCTCTGCAGGGCAATCTTTAAAGGCAGTAAGGTGTGACGCTCCAGACTGGCAGCTTGGCAAGAAAGAGCCCATG
This sequence comes from Falco naumanni, assembly GCF_017639655.2. Lineage (NCBI taxonomy): Eukaryota > Metazoa > Chordata > Aves > Falconiformes > Falconidae > Falco > Falco naumanni. The sequence continues at coordinate 20,984,863 of NC_054057.1, read as the reverse complement.
GATACCAGCACACAGGAATCTGGAGGGTTCACTCTGACAGGCAGTCAGTACTGGGAACAAAAGGAATTTAAAAAAAAAAAAAAAAAGCAGCAAATATATTTTTACATATTGCAGGCATATGGCCACAAGACCAGCAGAAATATATTTAATTACTGATCTTGTGCATTAAGCAGAAATAATGTACCAACAGCAGTACCTTGGTTTTTTTTCCCCCTTAGATTAAAAAAAAAAAGTAAATGGAGGCCTCTAGAACATAGTTGGTTAATAATGTTGCATTTCAGCTCCATTTACACTTTTTACCCCAGTTTTACAATCATTTACAAATAGAATTTAGTCGATTGATTTCAGGCTGGTGTGACTATTTTAGCACCATTTTCTTTTTAGATGTGGATGGGCATTTCTAAATGCAACTAGGCCATTTACCAGCCTTTTTGTTGCCTTGTTTTAAACCAAACACCTCAACCATGCGGTATTGAGTCCCCACAGTGCTTACAACTAATATCAGGTGCAAATGCAAGCCATGTTGTAACTGAAGCTAACTTGTAAGTAGCGGTGTCTGGGTGTTTTGCACCAAATGACAATTTGCACACGCTGTGGTAAGTGTGTTTCGGGCTGCGCAATGGTGCTGTACTAGCTATTTTCCTCAGAACCTGTAACACAGTAAAAACATCTTCCTCGATGGCTGGTTAAAAGGGTCACTGGTAAAAAAATGGGGGACCAAAAGCAGAATGGATACGGAAGGTAAAGACAGTGGTCCAGAGGTGTAAACTCCTAAAGCTGTCAGCCTCGGTGTGCCTCCCCATCACTCCTGAGATGCTCATGTGCCTGGAAGTGCGCTCACACCCTGCACCACCCCTCTTCCTCCGAGCAAGGCAATACTGATTTACAGCTGATGTAAGTACCAGGAGGGTCCAGAAACCTCCATATCCCACTATTTCAGCCCCTTCAGTAGCTTCGGGCAGCAGGTATGTTGTGGGTGTGCCTCACGAATAGCAACAGGATTGGACCTTTCAGGAAACACTGGTTTGGCCATTTCCTTCTGAAATACTGGTGCTGCTACATCTTGTGCAACCTGGGGCAACCAAACTTCACACTCTGATGGAATTCATACCCGCTGTTACTCAAGCAAGTGCTCTAACCCACCGCTTGTAGCGTGTTTTGGCAGGAGATGAAGACATCTCTGAACCTTTTCTGCTGGAGCAACTCTGGATTTATGCTTAAATACTTAAAGTTTATCTACATAAAACCAATAAAGTTATGAAGGTAAGACCTCTTTCAAGAACGTAAACTGCACTGACTTGGTTGGTGGAGATAAATTCCTCCATCCAAGTATAACAAGAGTGAGTTAGAAAACGTTTAAAATCAAAATGTCTTAATTTTCTAGGATATTTATGGTCCATTCAGGTCCATAAAACAAGTAACACTTAACATGGAGGCACCAACCAAAAGTTACAGCTTGATATTGTTTGGCTTATAGAAAATACATTAATCTCTTTTTTTTTTTTGTTACCTCTGAACAGCGCAGCATAGCCTCACCAGACTTTGAGTTCTTCCTTTACAAGGACTGGGTGAGTTTCCAAAGACTTTTGTATAAAGCCATTCGTTAGTTTGTCAGTTAAAATTGGTTTTAAACCGGGTCATTTACAAAATTTAGCACCTGTGTCAGTCTTTCCTCTGTCCCAAATGATCGCAACAGCGTAACAGTCATTTAAAACTTTTCATGTAAAGATAATTCAAATTTTGTGTTTAGGCTGTGTTTGAAGAAAGTAGTTTGTAATTAAGCAAAGTTATTAACGTTTATTTTTTCCAATTGTGATGATTATTGTAGGCTATAGATGTGACTTGGTCAACAGTTTTTATAACTCTTAAATAGAGCCTATATAATATGAATAATTCTGCCAAGAACCACATTTCCAGCGACGTTAATTTGCTTGCAACAGTTCTACTGATTTCACTGGCTTCAGGGAAACTGCATGTGTCGTGAGGCAGTGGCTTGGTCCATTTGTCACTGCCCTTTGTGATTACATTGCTACGTGGAGACGGACGATTTGAAAGCTCTCACAACACTGCTGCTTCTCCATTCCTCAGGTTGAGGCAGCAGCAGTAGAGAGAACTGAGGAAGGGTCAGAGTAGGAAACATTCAAGGGCAGAGACACTGGGATATATACAATGCTCCAGGCTAAGGCATTGTAAGAACCCCATCTCAGTCCTGCGATCAAAAAAAATTTCCTTGAAGAAATAATCTAATCTGAGTTGCAACAAAAAGATACCACAAGTATCGTTTTGGGGCAAGGTGGGTTTATTTCTTTTGAGTGATCGAACTTGAATTCTTATTCTGCTAAATTAATCACATGGATTTGTACCATGTATTTTACGGATAAATGGAACAATTTAAAATGTTTTATTTATTTGCAATTTTACCTTCTTACATTAATTTGAACTTTCAGTGACTAAACTGAAATAAAAACCCTGGTCAAATATTTATATAAAATTTACCATTCTTATTTTGGAACTCTGTAACGGTTCTCAAAAACCAAAAATATTTAAAAGTTAAGTTAATTTAAAATTTTGGTTAAAAGAACAATCAAAACATTTTGCACTGAAATTTTAAAGCAAGTGTTTCAAATTCTCAGGGAAAAAAATCCAACCTTTTGTCAGCTGAGATTCTTCGTGGGCTTCAGTGTGACTGTTCATAGGGTTCTGTGGAGTTTTATAATGGTTCCCAAGCTGTGGTTTTGACATATTTTCTATTCAGAGAAACAAAATCCCCAAGTCCAAGGCTGAGGCTGGCAGCCCTGCCCCACACAAGAGTGGGAGCTAGCCCAGGGACTGGGCTGGAGCTCAGAATTTCTCCACTCCTCGTCCCGCCAGCACACTACAGACCCAAGACTCCAGCTTTCCTTCTCCTTTACTTGCACAAGAGAAAAATAGATCTCTCGTTTTACACCCTATGGGTTAAAATCCACAAATATCTACCAGGCCTGAGGCTGCAAAGTGCACTTGACTATGAGACCAAGTTATGCAGCACTGCTGCCCGCCTTCTCTTAAGCACAGGAGGCATCAGGGATAGGTGAGGGCAAGGAGAAAGGCCAAGAAGAGCTGCTGAAAGACGTTCCAAGCAGAGATGAGACTCTGCATGTCTTTGATGCTCTGCTCCCTCTCCACACACTGAGGTCAACAAGAGAGTTGGGGGCAACAAGGGAGCAAATAGTACTGGAGTACGGACTCCCATGGATCTGAAAGAAGAGTTTTGCCCCTGATCTCGTTCAATATTAATTCCTTTGCTGCCCTATGTCTACTAAAGGATTTTCCTTTTATTTTCTAGTTAATTAAAAATCCCACTTCATCACTACTAATGACTTCATCTTCCTATTCACTTAATAAAATTAACTTTTTAAGAGTTTCATTTGTCCAGCACATCATGTTTTGTAGAATAATGTTTGGGTTTTCTAAAGCATGTAGCGTAATTTTATTAGGAAGCAAGAAAGACTAGTAGAGATCATGCCTGCTAATTTTATGTGAGAGAAGAAAAGGGAGTTACTTTGCATCCTCTACATGGTGTCAGTTGATGCTTTATTTTGTACGCACATGATTGTCTGAATTTGCCTCTCTATTAGAGGGGAGTCAGTTAACAACTAACATGTCGTTTCTAATAGTGAGAAAATTTTGGGTACACATGTGGGTGTGTGACTGGCTGTTTGTGTTTAGCCCAAGGTGCTGTCAAATAGAGATTACAGGTCTGTTTTCATGAGTGGGTCAGATGCTATACTGATCACAACCACGTCACTTGTACTTACAGCTGTGGGATGTGGTACTGTTATGATAACAAACCTTGGAGATGAGCAGGGCTATGGGTATCCAACATTACTATTGTTGTGGGTTTTTTTTAGATTTGCCCATTTTACCATTAGGATGTCGATCTGACAATGCTAAGCAGCCTTGCTACAGGGCTTTTATTTATCTGACTTCTACTAAAACAATCTTAACAACTTCTCTGGTGCACAGCTGTGAATGGTTTGTGCCATTGATTCCTTGTCTCCTTCTGAGCTGCCAGGATACACTGCTTACCACTAGCGATAGCGCAGCCTTTGCAAGCACACTGCAGTTCGTCACTGAGCTTGCTCCTTTCCACACTGTCTTTCAGTAATTTTAGCTGGACGTGTCCTGTCTACCCAATACCTGCCGTCGTGTTGTTGGGTGTTTCGATAGCTGAAAGAAGTTTACCCTTTTTACTGTCCTCTTGGGCAGTCAGTACCAAAGTCACTCACTTGATCTAGTAAATGAGCTGAACATTCCTTGGTCTGTTTAAATATTGTTTCTAGCATCCTGCATGGTTATCAGGAAGTTTTAATATGTAATGAATAGACACTTTATGTCATTAGAAAGCAATTCTTCAATGTGATAGCTGCAGCCCTCCTTCAGGTTCTGCAGCTCAGGGCCCGTTTCTCAATTGCTTTAAATAGTATTTACCCAGGATTTGGCTGGGAAGTGTGACTGTGAGGTAGCACCATCTTGACTGTTGGCTGCTTCTTACTGCTGCGTCTTACTGCAATTGCCTTCCTACTGCTGTCAAAAAATTGGAGGCTCACCTAGGAGGAACATTTAAGGGTCAGCTTGAGCAGTTGGGCTTTTCGCTACAGGACAGAGCACGATTTGGAGTAGGGGTTGAGGGTGTAATTTGGGGGTTGGTGCGGTGGGTGTGACGGGTGGGGCTTGAGAAGAGGAGGGAATTAGCCTTACACTTCATTGCAGTTGTCATAGTGGGAATAGCCCTGGTTTTCTTTAAAGCAGTGATGGGATTTTTTGCATGCCTGTTGTTTTCACTGACTGACCAAGAGGTATGGAGCCTCGTTCACTGTCAAAAGTCTTTGATTAGATTTTAAGATTTCAGATCAGATGTCACCAGCTCTTTCATACTGGCTATGTCTTTAGTAATGACATGACTATTCCCATCTGGCATGGCGAAGCCCACATCCACATTATTAATACGTTGAACCATGCTGAGGAACAGTGGAGGAGATGGTGGTTGGCCTGGGCCAAAACTGGGCTGCAGACTGTTCTGAGAATTACACGTTCAACTTTTGGTGGCAGGAAAGTTTCCATTGCACTATTTAGTTTAGTAGTGTGGGCTAAGCAGCGCCTTAATCGTCTGTTTAATCCACTGAATAATGAAAACAGGAGATGTTAGCCCCCGAAGAGTAGAAGCAGAGCTTTGGTGTTGCACACAGTCAGTCAAACTCAGGATTCCTGTGCCTACAAGGAAAACACGTGGAAGCCTGATAGATTAGATGGCCTACACTCTCCACTGGTGTAAACCATCAGGTGATTTAACCTTTTCCTATTGTCAGCAAGAGACTAGAATAGCAAGCTCCTTCCAGAGCTGCATGTTTCTATTTAGTATGAAAATAAAAGCCTCTGGCAACAGTAGGGAGAGTTCAGGTTACAAGAAAACGGGTACTTTAGAAGATGTCTGACTTACTGAAGAGCAAATAGAGTAGTAGGCAGCTTCTCAAACTTCTTGGTAGGGTTTTTTGTGTTTTTTTTTTTTTTTTTTACACCATACTTTGTGCATTCTTGTCATGCATTGCCAACATGCCATATGCTTACAACACATGGTAAAAGCATGGGTAAGAAAATGTGATTGTGACATGTAAAGACAACTCTGGATCCATAATACTTCTGAGCTAAAATACATTTGTGCATTTGTTATATAAGTTTAGGGTTTTTTTCGTGTTTTGTTTTGTTTTGTTTTTTTTGTTTTTGGTGTTTGTTTTTTTTTAATTGAGTGCTTTGGATGTATATGACTGGAAAGGACAGTGTCATTCCAACTTAGCAGACTCCATACAAAGAGAACAAGGACTGTATCATGTGGTTAGCAGCCAGGATTTCAAGGCTGTAGTCCACAGCTTGCCACTAATTCTCAGCAGTTAAGGCTAGTCACTTGAGTGTCCTGTGTCAGTTTACTGCTCTGTAAAAGCAGATTTAACTAGTTGTTTGTAACATGTTTAAAAGTTGCATGCACATACCAAAGAACTGAAGTGCTGTATTTTTTGTTTTAATTATGCAATGGCCATCTTAGGTCTCCCGGTTTTCTGAATGTAAAGAGTGGCAGCTCCTATCTCAAAGGGTTTACAACATGAAGAGATAAGATAGAATATGAGTGGGAGAGAAAAGGAGATAATGAGAGGTAAAAAAGATTTGCCTAAGGTCAGTCACACAACACTCCATGACAGGTTTGAAATAAAATCCAGGCTTCCTGCATTCCTGACCAGTTTCAGACTTGCTAGACTTTGCTGTCTTCAGCTACCACCGTTACTCCTCTCCCCGGAAAGCTGGAGAGTCTAGCAGCTCTCCTTGGGTACCAGCATAAGGGGAAGGCTCCTCTTCAGAAGTTGTTGCAGGAGTTTGTTTTTCCAAAGATGCTATTGATAAACCTGAGTGCATTCAAGAGAAGTGATAGAAGAAAATGCACAGGAAATTGCAATTAGGAACCCTAACTTACTGACACAATGAGGAAGATGGTCTCGTAAGATCCAGCCATGATTGAGACAGAGGGAGGCTCTGTCACAGGGATATTCAGTGAAAGAATGTAGCTAAGGTGCCAGAGTCAGACCTGTCTTACATGTGTATGCATTTTTAAGTGTGAACATCGAGGCTTGGAAATGATTTGATACAGTTGATTGAAGAACATTATATTACTTATCCCAGAAAAACCCATTAGGATAAATGCACGATTACCTGCCACCAAACAATACATGGACTTCTCAGAGATGACACATATGATGCAGTTTTTATCACAGACACCCAAGCAGAAGACACCGCAAACCCAGCGTGAGTCTGTTCCTTGTCTCTCCCTTTGCCTCCCTTCTCTCAGCAAGCAACTGGGCTCATCACAAAATCAGAGAAGAGAGAAAGAAAGGCTACACTTCATTTATCATCCCTTCAAACTTTAAAACCCAAGCGGTCCCTCAGATCAGACATGTTTGATTTAATTCATTCATCTAACAATAGAAAACAGCCAAGGCTAACATACATTTTTGTTCATTTACTGTGCCCCCAGAGGGTTCATAATGGAGTTTACTGATACCTTGTTGGCAATGATGGTGAAATACTCCAGACTTTTACCTCCAGAGATTTCAGCATTCATGCTGACAAGAGTGCAGATATAAAAAATCACAGAACTGATGTCTTCACTTCCCTATCTGCATTCCTGGGGCTTAATACATTTACTCACGTGCAGTTTCAGGGTTTGCTTCAAGAGCTTGTACTCAAAATATCAAGTATATGAGTCTGCTCTTCCCTGGCTGATGAGAAGGAAGGATTTGAAAATCCGGTGCTGCTCATGGCCAAAACACGCAAAGCTTTTGTCAGGAAACTGTGCATTCAGTCCTCCTTTGAAACCTGGATTAATGCAACCCAGCACTGAGGAAACTCATTTTGAGTACATCAATCCCAGCTCCAGGTTCTCTCCACAGGATGCACTCCAAAAACAGCGGAGGGTGCACTGGTGTCCCATGAGGACATGAGTTTTCTCCCTGCACAATCTCCATATGGAGGTATTAACAAAATGTAAGGCAAAATAAACTCAGCCAACAGACATATGCGGGTGACAGGTAAAGCCCTCAATTGCCTTGCACTGCACAGGGCCTGGCATTTGCTTCTGTGGTGACCCACTGCTTTAGGATGGTGTTGACCGAAGCGATGTTTGGGAAGCTGCGTGACTTATGAACGTTTGTAGAGTTTTCTTGGAGAGGTTTCACATAACTTCATTTTTCAGTATTGGCGTTTAACATTTCTGCTTGGCATCTGTATGTGTTGGCCAGTCCTTACTTCAACATATTTCTGTCCTTTTTGACAATAGCACAGTGTGAATATACAATATGGTCTCTTATTCAGGAATCCACCAGCAAGACAACAACAATGGAACATATTTAAATAAGAGAATCGTGTGGATGCTCTGCATCTTCCAAGCCAGGTGACTCAATGAAAAGCAAATTAGTCTCAATTCTTGACCCCTTGTATTCAAGACGCTCAGTTGTTAACCTTTCATTTCTAAAGAAATAATTTATACCTCCAGAAAGGAGACTGTAGGAACAGCCCTGTGTTTAGAGCCCTTGGGAGCTCTTGTAAGACTACACCTCATTTGGGCAGAGCTAACATCACGGTGGGGTAAAAAAGTTAAGGAGAGCCTGAGAACTCAGTTAGCCCCAAACCTGAGCAACCTGATTGAAGAACTGACAGACCTGACAGGGACAGCTGGGAGGAGAGGTGATAGAAGGTTGAAATGAAGTGGATAAGACTCCATAAGACTCTGACTTCACCTCTTTTTGTTTTGTGGCTAGCATCCTGGATCCTGTGGTGTGACCATCTCTGTGGAGACAGGGCTCCTGCCTCTTCTCCAGATACCTGGACTTTGGAATCATAGGGGCTGTTTGCCTGAAATTTCCAGGAGGGTGAGTCTCAGAAGGGTCATTTAGCATGGAAGCCTTAGAGTAAGGTAAAGCTTTTTTATTGTTGTTTGTGGTGAGTTTTTGTGGGTTTTTGTCGCTGTTGGTTTTATATTTTTATAAGCAATTGAAAAGAGATCATTATGATACAAATGAACAGGTAACTTCAACAAAAAAATGGGCTTTTTGGGGGCACTATTAAGTTAGAATAAATACGGCAGGTTGATGCTGATTAAATTAGAGGTGGACTTTGAATCTAAGACCTTAACAAAGAAATGCGGAGATTGTTTAGACACTAAAGAGAAAAGGCCAAAATAAATTTCCAGGCTTTAACACTGGTCCAGTCTTCTGTACGTAGGTGTTGTCCTATTATTTCTGGCCTCGGGCTGCAGGAGCAGGGTGTTGCTAGCCTAATGGGAGTGACTCCCCACAGGTGACAGCAAGCCCCTTGGTCCTCTCGGAGAGCAGTGACCACCTGCACCTGGTTGTGACACAGCTCTCCAGGATTAAATCCCTCAGAGCGCCATGGAAGTGCTTATCATGAGAATTTTGCTCTTTTTATTTTACTGTCAGATTCAAATCTGGATCCCTCCTGTTGTCAAGGTTTTCGAACCTTGAATTTTAATTTTGATGGATTTATCACCAGCCACCCTTTGCACACGGTTGTTTCCATCTATTTCTGGACATACTGGCTGTGCTGGGATAGCAAACGGTAGGAGAAGGTATTAACTTAAATGAGCTACATGAAACAGATTTCTGTCCGTGTCCCCTCGGCATTTCTTGATAACAACACTGTCAACAGATCTAAACATTGTCAAGATGTGTGAAAAGAAGCTAAGTTTATGCCTGTGACTAGAACTTTTCAGAGAATGGGCTTCACAAAGTTTTCATGTTTTTATTTTTTTCAAGAAGCAGGCAAAATTTCCTTAGAAAGTAGATACTTTTTGTAAAAAATTTAATTTTAGTCAGAACACCAGTTTTTCTGTTGGAAGAGTTTTGTTGGGAAAATGTTGGCAAGCTCTTCTTAGGGTGTAAGTGGTTTCAATATTTCATTAAGTAAATCAGCGTGTCTGCTAACGGAAAAGAGTCCAGCTTTGACTCTTAAGAATTCTAGTGCATGGATGTGACCATGTTTTCACCAATAATCTGTATTTCTTACAATGCTGATGACCCAGCCTTTGTCAGGTGTTCTCTGCAGTAAGTACTTAGGGTAGGTCAACAAGAGAGAAGAACTTTGTATATGAAGCAAAAAGATAATTTTACTCAAAGGACGAAGTTAATTTCTGCCTGGGTTTATAACGTTTTTGCACAAAGATGCAGTACCATCACAAAGTTTATAATCTTTGATGTTTACACGAGTCTTTCACCCTAGGTTCCCCAATACAAATGAATCCCAGCAGTCTGTGTGTGCAAGACAAAGCAAAAGGAAAACACCACATGCAATTTTCACCTTGGGGGAGAGGAAGAAAGGACTAACGTGTGACACACTAGCCATGTTGCTTACTGCTCTACTGGAAGGTTCTGATGCTATAGCGATGAACGCAATGCAAGAGACTGCATGGAAGTAATTTTTCTAAACTGTCAGATTCTTACTGCTTTTTTTTCTGGGATCGTGTCCAAATGAGATACATGGATCCCCACATATAGTTCTCCAAGAAAAGCTTTTACGTAACTAAACAATAGGTGACAATGTGCAAGTGCATTCCACTGAAATTCTTAGCTTGTCCTTGTAGGTAAAGTATTTCTGCTAGCACAGGAAATGCAGTTATTTATGTGTGCTTATATACATTCTTTATTACATTAGGTACTTTCCACCTTATTGTATACATTTAGCATTTATATACATTTCATCAGTACATACATTTCTGTGTATCTGTGGCTCAAAGAAGTTTTGGGCTTTTCTGCATGTTGATTCGTTCCAAACTGTGGCCTTGATCCAATATTTAAGCAATCACATGTCAAATTTTAGGGAGCAAGTGGCTTCTCCTCACACAGTTCCTCTCATATGCAGAAACTTCTCTCCCTGTGCGTTAACTAGGACTAACTTTGCCTGCACCTCTGCTCTGGTGTCCTACATCTGCTGCCCGATCAAGCACTTCTGAGCAGCCCTGGCAGTGAGATGGGGCAAGAGGAGGTGCTGTTGCCTATAGGCAAGAGAAAGGAAGGTGATTAAAGGCTTTCTTTACCTTGTAGTGAGCGTTAGGTGTTTGATAAGAGTCATTTGAATGGGCAAATCACAAACACCAGGTTGCTGAATTTGGGTTGTGTGAAACTTCAGTGGAACGTGAGTCAGCCAAACAGGGTATAGCTGGCATGTATATATGTATGTGGCTGATGATTGCATTACACCTTGGGCTCCAGAAAGGGCTTCTAGGCACTTCTCCATCAGAGATCTCAGTAGTTCATTTTCAAGAGAAGAGGTGAGTTTGAGGGCCATTAAACACAGTGAAATTTCCTAATGTACCACAATTACAAACCCACCTATGCTAGACAAAGTAACTTTTTTGTTGAGTTGCTGGATTAAACTCTTTAAGTTGATGCGCTTCTGTTCATTTATAAATCACTTTAACAAATAAGCAGCATCCCAAATCGCAATTTGCTTTCTTTAGATAATTTGATAATTGCAGCGTTCCTTACAGTATTTATATGAGGAGATTGGCAATTCATAAATGTTAAATTATACTGTTTCTGCCTATTTGCCAATTGCATAAAATTACTCAACTAAATCTTGCAGCTATCAGAGCAACATAGTTTAAGCTACTGTAAATTCTGAAATACAGCTATCCTGAGCAATACAGCTCTAAATAAGCTGCCTGTGCTGTGAAGAGATAGTACCTGTTATTCAGAATGGATACAGCCATGTCACAACTGCAGTGCAATGGGGCAATTTTCTTTTCTCAGGGTTGTTAAAGGCTTTCTAACAAGTTTTCTTCAAGCTGGGTTCATATTGTTAGGAAAACTGTTTTTCGTGTGGGCTTGGTTTTGGAGACCTACCTTGTCTAAGTTGTTATATAAAATATGTTCCTGTTATTAATTATTCCCTGTCACTACCTTCTCATTTTTATTTTTACATAATTTGTTTAATTATTCAGGCTGGGTTCAAAATATCTGCTGGTTTTTCTTTGGCTTTGGTGTTTGTTTTTTTTTTCTTGAATGTTGAAGCAGTGAATGCATAAGAAAAGCCCAGAACTGTTGTTTTGCAGCAATTCCAAGTTAAGATTTTTTTTTTTTTTCCCCAGAGAAAAAAAAAATATATATTCATAGTACAAATCCTAATGATCAAAAACCTGTATTGGGTTGGTTTGGTGTTCTCTAACAGCTCACATTTATTGACATATACTTAGAAGTAAAGCCATCTTCATTTCAAAATGGAACATATATAATGTGTGTCTTGCTGGAATCCAAGCTACATCCCCCCTCCCCTTGAAAAACCAGAGGTGCTGTCCTTCTGGCTCGAGTTTTCCTTTCCACAGAATTTGCTTGTGGTCCTTCCCATGCCTTAGAAGCTCTGAGCTCCCTTGATAATAAAATGAGACAGAATGAGATTTCGTCTTTTTGAATTTGGCTTTTTTTCCTCGCTCGAATGTGGTGTCCAGACATGCCAGCGATGAGCAGTGCAGCCTGGGCTGAGGCAAGTGAGGCAGAATGTCAGCATATGGATTCCTCAAGCACCAATCTGGTGCACAACTCTGTTATTAAGCCAGAGGACAGGACAGGGCACTTGACCCGTCAATGTTACTTTGCACAGACATTGCTCCCTGGAATTGATGATCGTGAGAGTCTCGAGTTTCCTGGAGTGGTTACAGGCTGAGTTGGTAAGTTGCAGAAGTGTTTCTTTACCATCAGATCCCACTGAGATCCTTGACATATAAAGCTGCTTTTGAAGGTCCTGTATTTGAACCTTGTTTTGTTCTTTTTTTTTTTTTTTTTTTAACATAACAATGTAAGTTGCAGCCTCATTTCTTGAATACGAGCACACAGTTAAATTCTCAGGCAGGAGTTATTAGCATTTTGTCTTTGTAGCCATTTTCTAATCATTGTGCAGATGAAGTATTTCAGGATGAGAAAGTTACTGTAGTTTTTTAGCAAGTACCTCAGGCAATTTGCTGACATATATCAGTGCACTTGTCAAATGCTTTGACACAGATGTCTAGTTTTGGCAACCACAGAATTTGAATATCCTAGCCTGTACATATCTATTCATAGAGTCAATTCAGATCCGGTGTAGGTGGATGCAGCTTCATTGACTTCAACTGTGAGGCAGCCGCCTGTACTCAGGCTGAATTTAGGCTTAGAGAAGTGTGCCTGAGAACAGCCTGGAGAGCTCTCAAAATGGTCCTCCAAGACCTGTTTGTCTCCGCCTGGGAGCAGGGATGTGTTGCAGGCGTTGCTGAGCCACTAGGGCTGGCCGTGGCAGTGATGGATGGGCTGGCCTGGCCCTTCCCCTCCTTCACAGGGGGGTGATTTGGAGTTAGAGCCAGCCCTGGGTAATGGGGCGGGCTTGCTTCTGCTCATGCTCCAATGCCCACCCTTACCCTCTGGCTGTCATGTTGCTTCTCTGGTTGGCCAAAGAGCAACTGCGGAAGTTGGGACTCCACGTTTCCCCTTGTAAAATTTGGGGTTTTTTTGGCCAAGTAAGTACACCAAGCATCAAAAAGATTCTGTGTTCTCCCTCCGGCCAGCTAGTCTACTAACTTCCTCCAGCTACAAATCCCCAGGATTATTAATCATTACTATTACTCACTTAACTGAGCTGCTCACTAGTTTCCCAGTAGGCATTGAGAGGGAGGGTTTCTTTTCCACCCTTGGAGGAGCAGCTACCCCAAACTGTCACTGCGATGGGGGTCCGGGCTGGTGGCACAGAGGCACTTTGTTGCCTCAGTTGATCCCAGTCACTCTGGGTACCTGCCAGAACATACAGCGTCCCCTCTGCTGCCCCAAAACCCTTCCAGGGAGAGTCTCCCATTGCAGAGAGGACAGCCAGGAAATTAATGCTGACAGGATCAGCCTTAACGTACCTGCTAATATCCCATGGGTCTGTAGTGGCTGGTACTGCCTCTGCAGCTGTCACTTCCCCACTCAGTGATCCTCCACACCGTGAAACACATTAGCGTGGCTGGAGGGGAGAGGGAGGGTGTGTGTCCCTCATGTCGCTGGTAATCATCTCTTCTGCTCCACCCCAATCCAGAGCCATTGGGTTCCCTTCTCATCCCCTGGATCGGGGGGACCCAGTGACCACATCACAGTTTGGAGCAAAACCCCACTATTAACACTGTGATGCTCCCGGACATTGGGATTTGCGGACGGTTCGACTTGTTTTAGCAGTACTATGAGAGAAGAACAAAAACATTGGTTTAGGCATTTGGTTTTTAGGTAGAAAGACAATTGCTGCAGTATATTGGGGTTTGTCACTGCGTATTGTGTCCAGATTTGATTTTTCTCAAGATGGTTCTGAAGTGAAACCTAGTGGATTGACATGACGTCTTCGCTTGTAAATCATTGTGCTAAGCTGCCCTGCTGCTATCAGAAATAATCGCAAAATACAGCGCTACATGACACAGATCATCCTTTGGTTTGAAATACACAGTGTTAATTTTATGCTCTCCTTTCACATAAACACCCTCACTTGCACCTTAACAAGCCCCCAAACATTGGTTACCAAACGACCATATTATATCAACCCCCCCCTTTTGTTCACTCGCTATAAAATTGAACAACTGGGACTGAGAGAATTTGGCCTCGGTCCAAAACATGGCTAGATGCATCTGCATTTGGCTTTGTGCCCAAAGATATAATATTCAAATGCGAGTTGTCCTTAATTTTTGTTTAAATCATCCTTTTTAATTTTTTTTTCCTGGGGAGGGAACAGTGCTTGCAAGATATTTTCCCCTCTCACTGTCAGATTATTTTTGTTTTGTTTTTTTTCAAATGCAATTTCTATCTCTTCTTTCCCCATGGAATTCAGAACAGATGAAACCCAGTGGGACTGTTTAGAAATTAAACGGGGCCCCCCTAGAAACTACTCTTTCAGAACCACTTAACATTTAATAAAGAATGGTACCATTTTTGTAGCTTATTTTAAGCATCCCACAAAGTATAGCAGGGAACCTAATTTCTCTGATTTTTTTTTTTTTTTTTTTTAATAGAAAGGACTCTTATCTATGAAAATCTAGGGGTTTGCTACTCAAACAGCTTTAGCTGATACTGCTGCTGGTTAATAATTATAAATGTGCTATGGACAGTGAGGGCTTGGTACAGTGTCAGGATGGACCTTCTTTGACTGCAGTGGGCTTTGGGTCAAACCGGAGTAGATCTTTGCTTGCAATGGAGTTGCACGTAAATCCTTTGTGCATGAAGCTGCCTGTGATTGAAGCAGGACAGGACTTGGAGAAGTGGCACAGTAGAAAATCGGCTGCAAATTCACTCTTGTCTTGCACTTGTCCGTTTATGCTGCCCTAAATTCAGTGACATAAAGTGGGGAGCAGGTCAACGGAGAGCGTGACCTTCAGCTGAGTAAACATTTGCTGTATTTTCCGTGCTTTAGTGGCTGTTATTAATACTGATAATGCTTAGTGGCAATAGAGATTATAATGGGTTAGGGATAACACAATTGGCGATACGTGTATTTAGCAAACAAGACTGTCAGTATGTGTAAAACATCAGCACCATGTTAAAATTTGATACTTCATAAGACAGTAGAGCATGGGGATTGCTTTGAGACAGCAAGCTGAAAAAAACATTTCATTTATAAATGAAACGTATTTTAGTGTTATAAACCCCAGCAGGCAATTCACTCATTGGGGCTAATCATTCAAAATCTGCTCTTCTTTGGTAACAAGCTGAAAGAGAGACAGACCGGCATTTTCAAAGACATTGGGGGTTTTCTTAGTCCTTAGGAACAAGTTTATTTTAGCTTTATGTTTTTTTTGGATTTAAAAAATTCTGTCTTCTGTATCTGGAGAGTAGTCCTAAAAGGCTAGAGTTATTAATATTTTCCAGATTTACATGAACTGTTATGTAAATAATGACAAATATGGAGACTTAAAATACACACCACGTGTGGCGGAGGAATTAAGCATCTTCCTTAGCTACCTGTTCCAACAACCTTGAGTGAGGTATTTAAAACCAGTTATGGTGAGTAATTGTAAACTGAGTGCTTGAGTGGCTGAAGCAGTCAACAAAGTAAGTTGATGCTTACTGTCAAAGTATTTCCGAGACAGAGTTGCTCATTATCGCTTCTCAGGCTATTATTACTGCTCTTGTAAAGCACTGTGATCAGAACGGGAGGTTTGTAGCTTATTGTTGGGGCTGGCAAGGTGGATTACCAGCATGCTGAAGCAGAAGAGGTTTAGATCTTACTAGGTTGATGTGAAAACTGGAGCGGGTGTCAGGAAATGCTAATCTCCAGAGGTAACCAGGTGCAAAAAAAATGCATCTTGTTGTTTATGAGGAATCAGCTTTGGCTGAAACTGACTCTGAAAAATCAGCCATCCCTTGCTTGGCATTTTTATTTTTGCCTCTTTTCTCCCTATCTCCCTGCAACGGTACAAGACTCCCCCCCCCCCAGCTATAATTGTAAATAGATAAAAATCTGGGAGACGTATAGTGACTGCAAATATGTCATGTTCAGCTTTTGAAAAGAACGTGATGAAGCAAAGTCCCAAGAGAAACTATTAAAATACTTTTCTGTAAAACTCTAGCCTTGGTTGCCACATGGGTTGCAGCTGGCCAGCATTGGGAGGAGACCCAGTAAAACATCATTAACGCTTATAAAACATACTGGGCATAACAGCATGTTCCCTGCTCCTCTTATTAGTTTCAAAAAATATCTCAGTACAAAATGGAAGTTTTTCTTAAAGGTACCGGGAAGGTGACTCTTAGTCTTCTTAAATGGTGTAACGAAGGTGACTTAGAAATTGAAAAATGTAAATGGTATAACAGAGTTCTTTTATACTGACCTCACAAAAAAATAAATGTTGGAAGTTGTGGACGAGACCAGAAATATAGCTTAATATAGAAAAAATTATGAACCTTGTGATAGGGGGGTGAAAAAAAGCAAACTAGACATACATCTTCATGGAACAGAACAGTCATACATTTATCTAAGTTAGAAGGGGAAAACTGAGTATTTTTCCTAATTTCATGCTCTCTCTTTCCCAAGATGTTCTTACTAAGAGTACTCATAGCTAGATATTTATTCATATTGATTCTATTTCTTATACATTTTATATCTGGCATAGTAACTTCCACAAATGCATTATCACAAGCATGAGCCCTTCATTTCAAGTAAAGATTTTTACCAGTAACTGCTACTGTCCATTAACCACTTGCAAGGGCTTTGCTGGAAAATAGCATCAAAATAACGTCTCAAAAAAAGGTAGTGGAGGCAGACCTAATTTGTATATACTGCTGTTAAATTATAGAGCAGCACCAATGAAGCATGAATCATCACCTGCTGACATTTTGCTCAACTGACGGCTGCAGAGCACAATGCCTGCACGGTTAGACACTGATGTCAGGCTCAGTTGAGATGTAGACATTTGGAAAGAATAAAGATCAGAAAAACAGGCACTTGGTAGGATTTGACCACCTGGGTATCATTTCTCCAAGGAGCGATGTTGTGTGCATACAATGGGGATACCACATGAGGTAGCCCTCCAGCTGCACGAAGCTTCCCTTCCCACCAACTGTGGGTCTCGTGGAAAAATATGTGGCAGCTCCTCAGAACACCAGGGCAGCGAGAGCACCATATTGGTTGTTTCTATCAAGGGACCCTAAGATTAAGAAGAAGCAAAGATGCCTGTGAGAGCTGAGCCCCAGGGTAGGGAGGTAGACTGATCACTTCTCATTGCTGCCTCCCAAAAGTCACGTGTGTTTGTGGAGGTCCATGTGTCACCACAACTCAATGTTTCTGCTTGAGCCAGCAGGTTGCTGCTGAGCAACTGCAGATGTGTATTGTGTTTGTATTGATCAATCAGTGTTCTTTTTAAGTTTGACAGGGAGAAAGTTGTGGGGAAGTGTCCCTTGTGATACTCTGCCATGAAAGCGTTAGACCCAGTGTTAGAGAGAAGCTCACGTGCCCCATGATACAGCCTGCAAGGAGCTGCTTTGCTTCAAGTCATTTCTGAACAGTGCAAGGATCATGCAACTTCCCCTTATTCATTATCGACAAGTGCAGAGGCTGAAATGCTTATGATTGTGCTTCAGTGCAGATGCTTTAGGTATTTTTTCTGCTCAGGCTTATCATGTGCCTCTTGCCCAGCTGCTGTCTGGGTCTTTCCCACAACACCTTCTTCGTTCCATCTCCTGTGCAGCTCCCTGTGGCAATGGCTATGCCGGCTCCCCCTTCCGCTGTCTCCTCCGCAACAGTCAAGCTCCTGTGAAAGCAACTTAAAATCCTTCCATCAAAGAGTTGACTGACTGCATTACGGATATCATGGATCACATATGCACGCCATATCACTGGATTGTGCTGTCTACTGCTAATTTTAGATTGCAGATTTTCTTAGGAACAGCTGAGCTTCTCTGTAGCTTCTGCAGCTCCAGCTTCACCTTTGGTGCCACGTGGTTACTGAGAGGCAGACACAATCTTTTCAGCTGGCTACTTTGCCAGTTTTTGCTGGAAATGGTTTAGGTCTAGCTCATGACAAATCTTTTGCGTCCATTTTTCCATATCCTTGACCTTTGTTTATTCAATAAAGCCTCCCACATGTCTAGGGAGAGGGTTTTTTCTTCTCTATGGGAAGGATGGACTCCTTTACTGTAGCAATTCCCCTTTCTTGGCAATTTGCTTTCCCGTAAAGCCATGGCAGCTGTTTCTTTCGGTCCTTTCCCAGTGAAACCCTGAGGAGCTCTGTGACCTACAGCGAATGCTACTTGCGGTCTGAAATCCCTCAGCAGTTTTAAGGCAGCTGTCGTGTCTTTTGACCCACGCAGAAGAGGTGATGTTTGATCCTTATAACATAGCTCTTCAAGGTTGGATTCCTATTCCAAAATTCCAGTTAAAGATAAACATGGGAAGTTCATAACCTAGCATACCTAATGTAACAGCCACAAGGTAAGGTTAAGAAAAAATAAATGAAATTAAAAGCTACTTACTTCTCAGTAACAGCTTTTAATAGTAAATCCTACTTGGAAATTTTTAAATTGTCTCCAACAATCTGATATCTGCTTCAGGAGATCCCAAGAGCCTGCATTAAAGGCTCTTTCTGTCCAATTCCCTTGCAGCAGGTTGCAGAGCTGCGCTCGTTCTGTCGCCCAGCATCCAGCCCTTGCTCTGTGGCTGGCGCTCTCCCAGCCCGTGGGCACACGCCTTCTGTCTCCTCCCTCTGAAGTTCACGGGCAGTCAAAAACTCCCTGGACAAGCTTTTGACCCAAGTGTGTATTTGCTGCTCTCATCTCAAAACACAGCTAGCTCCTGCCTACTGCTAATGAGAAGGTGAAGACCACTGTGATGGTAATGCTTTAGTGTGGGGGCCGGTCCCATTGGCATGGCAGGGGTCAAGGTGAAAAAGTGGCAATTTAGTGCTTTTTCATCTCACAGATGCTTAGTTGTCATCGAAGGGAGCACGCTAGAGAAGTGATGCAGAATTACTCATTCTTGCAACTAATGCATAGTATAAATGCAAGTTATGCTGTTGGTTTGGTGCTGGAATAGGGATATATCCAGCTCTCTGAATGGAGAGCATTACTTTAAGCCCAGAGAGCTCTTGGGTCTTCCAAAATTGCTCAAGCAAAGGCCTATGTAATTTATAAAATAAACAGTGATCCTTTTGATGTTTTGGATTCCTCAAATCAGTGAAATTAAAGGTATCCTTTTATTATTTCTTCTCTGTTTTCTGTTATTCCCACCTCCCCACAGAATAAGGTTTTTGATGAATAAGCAACTGATGATTACGCTATTTCTCCAAGATTCTCTTTGGATCTTTTGGAGAAAGCAGGAATATTGAAAAGTTAAGAAACAAAAATGCTGTAAGGGTGTTTCTCCTCCTTGTTAACTTTCCTCTGTATTTCAGCTTGCCACCATCAGTAATTCCAGAGGAGATCTGTATTCCAAAAAGGTAAATTTAACCCGGCATTTCTGCTATTCTTCCAAAGACCCACTTATCACAACATACAGAGGGATAAATAGGGGTTACTCACCCGAAGTCTATCTTAATTTAGTTAAGCTACATATGATTATTTCCTCTCTTCCCCAACACCTGCAACAGTGGTGAGTGAGACATGACATATCAATACAAGTTTTTCTGTGGTGGTCTCAAAGAAGTATGGGAAAATAGAGTTGAGAGACTTTACTAGAGCTGCTAAAATACATCTGAAATGCATGACTGAGGTCTCCTGCAGTATGTTGTCAGCTTTTGAATTTGTAACTATTTGTCAAAATTACCTAGGGGAAGGGGGGAAGGGAGGGAAGCTAAAAATCAATGAATATTCACATTCATATTCCTGTTAAATCTTAGGCGCCAAGGCAGAAATGTGAACCCTGGATGATGCAGAGCTGACTGTGTGGCCTCCTAAAGGAGCTTCTGACCAGCATGGAGACAGTTCCGTCCCCACAGAAGAGGACCCTTACCCTGGTGGGCAGTGTTTCTAAGGTCTCTCATCTGTATAAAACAACCATGTAGCAGTTTGTCAAAACAGTGTTGGTAAAATGCTCTTTTAACATCTGCGACAGTCAAATGCTTTATTGTCGTGGCTCCTGATGAGCTAGGACCCTAGCCTGGAGTGCACACCTGGACCCGATCTTGTCATAGGGATATTTTATAACTTTTGTTTGTCTTTTAACAGCCATATAGAAACCCTGGGTCACACACTGTATTTATTTGTTTTGGTACCTTAGTTCCTATTTGCCTGTGAGCATCAAGTTAAGCACAAGACAGTTAAATACCTCTGTATGGCATATAACCTCGTTCATTTTAAAGTAGTCCAGCTCAGACACTTGATCATAAAAATAGTGTGTGCATGTTTCCTACATGCAGTTTTTTTCCTTGTTCATTTCTGTATTGTGCGTATTATATTGAAATATTTTTTTTTTTAGTAAGAAGTATTCTTTAAGCTCAGCTTGTCATCTGAGCGTCCAGATACCACCTTCTCTAGTTCTTGAGCATCACCAGCAGCAAAAATGCAACAGGCTGTTGTTTCGTCTGCACAGCTTTTCATTCAAGGTTATGCTTAACACAAGGTTAGGGTTAAGACACTGCCTGTGTATTTTGAAATTAATTGTCAATGCTGCTTCCTAAAAAGAAATAACCAAGCTCGTTCCTTGCTGTTTTGTCTCTGCAGGGCAGGCAAAGAGCAGAAGCAACAACAGCAGCAACAAAGATTTGATGCATAGGCAGTTATAACTTAAAGGCAGTGATAAAATATTTTCTAAATGGCTTCTTTTTCTTTCTTTTTTTTTTTTAATTCAGTAACAATTATTATCTTTATTTAAAATGCTTATGATATCGAAGGATGTATGCATAGTTTCTTTAACAGCATGAAGGTTCTGTGTTTTTCCTTCCCTAAAATAAATAATAACATCACATATTCTTCCCTTTGTGAAATATGCAGTTTTCCCATGGGAAAAATAATAAAATTCCCTAATAACTTTGTTAAATTGTTTGCAGGTGTCAGTCATAAGTATAGACATGAATAAACCAAATAATGGTTGTATAATATTAAAGAATCATAAACCAGAAATACAGCATGAATAAACTGAAACATCAAGGGGTCTTGAATGTAGCTCCAGTCTTTTGTTTCATATGGTAATCTCTGGACTGTGCATGCAATATCTCCCCTGTTCTAATGGTACAGCAATCTGCTACAATTTCATTTTAATAGGGAGTACATGTAGTTTTTCTGGGGAACAAATATTCTGCTCCAAAAGAGTGTCGAGGACTCTGTTCTTGATATATTGCAAAAGATAATTCATTAATGTGCTCTCTCATCTAACAGAGAGAAGTATTATGTTTCCCTAATATAGATTGCAGTAAACTTTCTTAGCAACCTTGCATATCTGTACTCTCACCACAGAAGCTTGCTATAATTCTTAACATCTAGCTTCAATCTCAGTATTTATTGTGCACCATGTTTATGTTTTTTCTTGATGCTGCAATGGCTTTCTTAACAGCCAAAGAAACTTTATTTGTTTCTACTGAAAGGAGGTTGTCTTACTTTTCCATGTTGACTCATAAACCAATGCAGTTGTATGGATTAATTACCTTAACTTTAGGTAGGGTACAGCTGGTAAGAGAAACTGGCTAAGTATGTTACTGCTGCAAAGGAGGTAAAATAGGAAAACCTTTCTCTGGTCCTTTGTCAGCTGATTTAATGTTTTATTTCCCACATTCAAGGTTTCAAGAACAAATATTCAAAATACGAAAGAGTTACATGCCTCAGTAAAATGTAACAGATATTACATGCTTTAAGCAAATAATCAAATATATTGTCCAGATTTCCAATGCTGTGTGCAGCAGGACACCCATCACCAAAATATTTTAGCACTTGGACAGAAATCATTGTATTGTGAAGCTCTCCATGAGCATGGTGAGTGATCTGCATTTATCCAGGATCAGGCTTCTGGTGACAGAGGGTACAAGCAGCTGACGTAGTGGCTTAGAACGAACAAAGCCTCCTGCTGAGCGCTTTTAGAGTTGAGAAGAGGTTTGGGCTGTTACAGTAGGATTGGCCATGGCAGAGGGATGCTGAAGAGCATCCGGACATCCTTTGCTGCCCTTGCAGGCATACCCTCTGTTCCTTGAGGGTAAAGAAGGGGTGTGCAATGCAGGTGCTTCAAGCAGAACAGATCCTTACAGGAGTACTTTGCTAGACCACAAAACCAAGACCATTGCCCTTCTATGCCACCCCTGCGACACCTGACAACACCGCTCTGCTAAAGAGCTGGAGGCTGCTGTGGTGTAGCGATGCTACGGTTGTAATCATAAGAGCAAGGACTGAGGCAACGTCAACCTGGCCTCACCAGCCATCCTAGAAATATCTTGCAGGGGTTCCACTAGCATTGCTGCATGCATAGTACTTCCATGGGCAAAGCATGGCTTTGTTTTGATGAAATACAGTGCTAACAACGTGTTGTGTGTAGGTAGTATTTCCCATCTACCCCGCCAGCAGCCCATTCTGTCCTCATCCTGGAAACTGCTCTGCTAATAGACTGGCTCCTGATATTGTGTCTGCAGTCCTTGATAAATTATTTTTGCTCATTTTTTTTGGCTCAGAACAAGGACAGGTTTCTGTAAAGTAAGTGCTGGCTCAAGCATTCTCTGTTTTTTCCCTGGGTGTGTTTGCATGTGTGTGTGGTGGATATATAACGATGTGATATCTCTGCATCTCATCTAGAGACTGGTAATTTTTCTCTTGCAGTCTATGTCAAATCATCATGCATAGCTGTGTGGTGCCACGAAATAAATCTTCCTCAAAAATCAGTATACCGGTCATGGAGTGAGCCAAGCTTGGCACCCATCAGCAAGCAACAGTCGTGTTATTCTGCTGTGGCATTACCTTGTCTCATCCCTGTGAGGCAGAACCGTGAACTGGGGTTTGGGGGGCAGCACCCATGTTCTGGGATCACATTCAGCCCAGCGGGTCATCCACAGGGCTGGA